>NW_009921267.1:237-118601 GCF_000696875.1 Nestor notabilis | reverse complement strand
TGCTGAGTGCAGCACACGTGTACTGCTGAATTTTGCTTGTATTTGCATGTACTTCCATTCTGGTGAAAGTGCATTCTTTGATGGTACTGCATTGATCCAGAAAAATGTTGACACATTACTAGCCATGAGAGTCTGTTCTGTTTTAGGAACGGTTGTGTTTAGACTTTTGTCTGATTGTGTGCTGTAATGATTTTATTTGGGATCTGCCAGCTTAACTGGCCTATATTCTAGTTTTGCCTATGACTGGTAGGAAAATTTGAAGCAGTATCCTTGTTCTCAGTAATGTTTCCAATGCTGCTTTTAAACAGGATGTCTAGAGATGGCAGTGCTTTCAGTAGACTTGGGTAGCTGTAGCTTAGTGGCTGAATAACTAGAACTTGCTAAAAAAACCAAAACAAACAAAACCTAAAACCTAACAAAAAACCAGAGCCCAACAGACAAACCAACCAACCCTCCACAAGACGTGGTAGGGTATAGCAAGCTCAGTCCAACTTGTAGGTGTGCTCTCTAGAGCTAATTATTTCTATGCAAGTGGAAGTAGTTGTCCAAGAATTAAGCAGAAAAATGGAGCACATGTTGGGGGATGCATGTTTTCAAAGTCTGCCTCTGTTTATTTTTCCAGATAGCAATCTTCTACAGTCTTTCTGAATCCCTTATCAGAAATTATGCATGCAATTTGAATACAGTCACACATTCACATAAACCAAATATCATGATCGATGTAAAGAATCCCTGTCTTTTCTGTGGAAAAGATTTGAGAATATTAGAACTTAATCTTCCTGTTTTCTTTTTCTTATTCTTAGATCTTAAAGATTTCATGGCTGAAATATAACATGTTTCTTTTAACCTTTACAGAATGCTTTAAAATCAGCAAATGAAAAGATAATATCAGAACATCTTACTCTAAGTGACCGTTGTTTGGCTTGGCTGGCTTACATACATCTAACCGAATTTGGCATTCTTCCAGTCAAGTTCTATGATCCAGCTAATGTCAGTCCTTCAAGGATCATGCAAAAAGAGCCATTTTTAATACCATGGCAAACAGTTCAAGATGTGAAGACTGATCCTGATACACTGTTAGCTATGTTTGAAGGTAAGATTAAGGAGGTAAACTACTTAATACATGACTCTCTTGTAAATCAAGAAATATTATCCAACTTTTGGAATTTAGAGGCAGTGCAATGTTGCTGATGACTGTGTTTAAGCCTCTGGGATACTAATCCAGTGGACATTTGATCAGAGTAGTGAGGAAAGTCTATGTTCTTGAGTACTTAACACACACGCAAGCACACACACTTTCTGAGTTTCTCATCTATGGGTCAAAGCCATAGCTTTTTCTCTGAGCTATGATATTGTGTCAAGATAAAGACTAGTGGCTTTTGACGGACTTGGATCGTTTTCTTGGGCTTATGCAGGCATTAAGCTGAGCTTCTGTTGTTCTTCTCTTACCCTTCCTCCCCTCAATAGGATATGTTAATTGGAAAGTTACTTTCCTGGAAGGTTAGTGTCTTTCCTTAGAAGAGACAGAGCAATGCATGTGTTTGTCTTCACTTTAAGTAGGAGTAATTTTTTTTCAAGATGTAAAATAAAGATACTAGAAGAAATTGAATTCTTGACTTGTGGTGCTGCCAAAGGTAGACTTTATCATAGCATTGTATAAATGTCAGTACTTAATGTGTTAGCCAGCAGCAGTATTGAATTGCCACAGAGAATATATCGATGCTACAGGTGGTAATGAAATGTGGAAATACTCAAGGATCAATTGAGTAGCCCAGCTGTGGAAGCGAAGGCAGTCTAGTCATGATAACAGGGTGTTCATCGTTGAGTAACTTCATATGCTGAGAAGAAAAATAACATCCCATAATAGCTTTTTTTTCCTCAATAGCTTTCAGCAGCAATGCCAGAAATCCTGGAATGAAGTTTTACATATGGAGTTACACTGCTATCTGTAATGTGGCTTTAACATTTCATTGGTAGGATGTTTTCCGTTTTTTAAATGAAGAAGGGATGAAACTTCTGAAGGACTTTCGTCTTTGCACTGTGGTGATACGTGCAAAGAAAGCTTTCCTGAAGATGGTAATCTTCCTCTTTTTTTAAGCATTTGGAAAAGCATCATTCTTACAAATATCTTTCCACACTTACTTTTTCATTATGTTAAATGAGACTTTTTATTATGTGAAGGCTTCAAATAACTTTGATGTTACTTGGGATCTAACACTTGATTTTATACTTACGTTTTGAAGATGCGGTCAAAGCATGTGCTGATGAAAGCCTTGAGGCTGATGAAAGAATACCTATCTGCTTTCCTCTCTACAGAAACATGCTAGCTTTGCTGAAACTTCTGGAAAGGTAAGTTGTTTCAAGACTTTTTATAATTGGAGTACTCAACTCTGCTTTTTTGACAACTTAACCTTTGCTTTTCTTTAAAGGTGGGAGTCTGCTGCACAACTTTGTAGATCTTTATTGGAGATCTGCCCTAACAACTGTCAGCTCTTGGGGAGTTTGGCCACCTTGTATTTGCAGATGGAGCAGAGTGACAGTGCCTACAACGTGTGGATTGGAGCTTTTGAGAGGAATCCTCAGAATGCAGAAATCTTTTATCAGTTGTGTAAATTCCTTGTTTCACAGGTAATGCTCCACTCCAAAGCTCATTTTGTTGGTCTACTGGCTTTATGAAGTTTGGGGTTTTGATTACTCCTCACAATACTTTTGTAATGTCTAGTATTCCTTCATAAAGATCGGAAAAATGGAGTTGACAAGCTTAGTGACATGATTAAAGATAGTCAAAGGAATTGCATGAAATCATAGTGTCATAGCTCATATTCTAATCAATGTTAATATGCTTATTAAGAATAATTTATACTCACCATAAACCCTGTAATATGTTTTCAGCTGTTTTCTGCTACCTGCTGACTCACCCAATTAGACTTGATTCTTGAGAGAATGAAGACAGTGGAGCATTGCAGAGATAGACACACCACTTGTTTTATTTATTGTGCTTAAACTGTTCTTGTCATTTTCAGGTTGATGTCTGATTTTAATTTATTATTTTTAAAAAATAAAACCCCCAAACAGGAAAGGTCAAGCAGTATTCTTCCACTGTTGCAAGATTTTCTGGCAGCCTTCATTGAGAATACATGCCAACAGCATGGTCCTATGGATCTCTTAAGGTACATTTAGAATGTTTTTTCTATTTAAATATCAGTAATATTGGCGTTGTCTTGAAAAACCAGACAGTCTAGAACTTCTAAATATATCTAATTTTGGCTTGGCATGTTCTGCTAAAACTTCAGTGCATTATGATTTGGTAGTTTGTAAGGTTTATACTTGTTGTTTGTGTACATGCACTGAATTGTAAAAGCACAAGCATTTAAGGATGAAACAGCCAGCAAGTCTAAAGTCTGGAGTTGGGCAATGAAAATCATTCGTGTATGCCAAAATTGTTCTTTTGGGAGATTTGTTCCCCCTCCCCAAGCTAGGAGCCTAAAATGTTAGATTTAGACACTTGCAAAAGACCTCAATCCAGAGGTCCAGCATGTTATTAATCAACAGATTATTGCTGCAAAGACTCAGGTTCATATCTGGCCTGCTGATTTTCCACTTGAATTTTAGCATTTAGTTGTGAGACTTTAACTAAAGTTTTGAGATATGCAAGTTCCCTATCGTCAAAATAAATGCCTCTGAAGGCCTTCAAAGGAAGACTTTCTGTGCTAAAGCTTATGCAGCGGAGGCTTCGAAATGTTTTTATCTCCAAGTCAGGTGTTAGATTTTATTTCTGCTTACATTTATTTAAATTAAACTTGGTAGCGGCAATGCAGCTTAGCTGACTACGTAGGTGGTTGATTGTACCTCACTTGATGTATTTTACGTGGAGAGAGGGAAGTGTGAGATATAAACTGACATTTAATTTGTACATAGGGAGTACATGCTTTCTGTATTTCTGTGTAACACTTTCTGTATGAATTGTATCTGGATAGAGCTAAACTAAAATCTAGGAGAAATGCAACTTTTTTTAGTATGTCTCTTGAACTGGGCATATTAAATGTCCAGTTCATGGGACCTAGTTTAGGAACTAATTTTGCATCTACCTAGGACTCTTCATGTAGAGAAATATTCTTATTTAATACTACTCTCTTCTTTTGTAGATATCTCTTGAATTTTCCAATGCCAGTTGAATTTACATCACCTGTCTATAAAGAAGATCTTACAGATGATGTTGTGAACCAGCAAATCCCGTATCTATGGCAGATCTACTGGTGAGACTTTCTGAAGTATTTCTGAGAAACAGCTGTTGGATCTGAGTAAACTTCATTTTCAAAAGCAGAAGGTTCATTGTTTGCATAAGGGTATATCACTTTGGGTTCTTTCAATAAATGATCTGCTAGTCCTTAGAGAACCTACCTGCCTGCTACACAATAGAGACAATTTTGTGGAGCTGTAAATTGCATATTAACTAAATTCTTCACTTCAGAAGTCTTCCAGAAATTCTTCCCCATGGGAACAGTAATATGGTGTTCATCTCACATGATCATCTTGCATCTTAATATATAAGAGCACGCATTGTTTGACATGCAACGCTTTCTAACTTTTAATATAAACAGTTTGTGCCAGTCTCTTCATGCAAGTTTTGGTGAAGCAATGGATGCGTATGAAGCAGCTCTGGGGGCAGTGATGCAGCAGGAAACTGTTCAGAACATCTGGCTGGAGTAAGTTCTTAATGAAGGAAAGTATATCAATCTCAAAGCTATTAAGTGAAGGCTACCAGAACCATCTTTTTTTCTTATTTTTTTCTTCCAGTTACCTTGTTTTTGTCAATAGCAAAGTTGTTGGATCCAACAACAAAGTTCAAGAATTCAAGCTTTTTACTGACCTAGTGAACAGATGTCTGGTTACAGTCCCCACACGATACCCAATTCCTTTTAGTACTGCTGATTATTGGACCAATTATGAGTTTCATAATAAGGTAAAAATGTGTCTGTGGACAGCTTTAATTAAACAGACTGACCTTTTAACAGGTACCTCTAATTTACTTGTTCAAATACAGCACTAGTAGTATATCAATAGTGAGAGCTAGAAATTGGTAATAAAATAAATGAGTGTCTGAGGAGAGTAGTGTTCTGAGAAGACGGGTATCTAGCAGTGATAGATTTTGAATAAAGGGTGTGTAAGGCAAACTCTATTATGGCATGTTTTAATATTGTGAATACAGCTGTTAATGACAAACTGTTCTTTCCTAGAGAATAGGGAGAATGTGTAAGGGAGGGAAGAGGTGGTTGAGCAAGAGTGGTCTGCAGAGCTGTAACTCTGGCAGATGGAAACAGTATTTAAGCTGTCAGTTTTGATCATAGAAATTACAGTGGTTGAGAAACAGAAGAAAAAAAAGTTGAAGTAGGTTGAGCACTTGAAACAGAATAAAGCTTACAGAAATTCTGGGTCCTGTTTTGCTAACATCCAGTGCATTTCTCTTTATTCACAAAGTGCAGGCTTAGAAGGGCTAAAATATGTGGTGTTAGCAACTTGACACTAACTTTTTATTATACAAAATGATTTCTGTACCCTTGAGGCATAAGGTTTGTAGATGATAAGGTTTGTAGCTCACTCTAGTTGTAATGTTCATAGCTTTTTGTTCATAGTTTTTTCATTCCATTTTTCTAAGCAAAATCAGACAGCTATGAAGTGGATTAATGTTCATAATTCAAATTCTGCAGGTAATTCTTTTTTATTTGAGCTGCATTCCAAAATCTGAACATTCCAAAACCTTGGAACGGTTTTGTTCTACCATGCCTGCTAATCCTGGACTTGCACTGAGGTATGTAAAAATTTTTGTAATCAAGACATGAAGCTGGTTAACATAACTACTGTTTTTGTGCAAGACATGCATGGCTTCCATTCTACTATAAAAGCTAAACACTTCCTCTCTCATTACATGTTGCTTGAGGCATAGTGTGTCTTCTGAAATCATCTCAATCTTTCTTGTATTTGACAGGGTTCTATTCTATTTACAGAAAGATTGTAATTATACAGGAATTAGCTCTGCATTGCACATGAGCGCAAGTGGTCAAAAATTCAAGTGTATAGAGAAGAGTCAGATATATTTTAAAATCTTGTAGGTACTTAGTGAAAAATATAGTTCCAGCATAGAACAAATAAAGCTGGATACACCAGTGAGTAACAGTGCTGCTACCTTAATGTTTAACTTGACCTTTATTTAGCAAAGGTAAACCGTTCTTAATCTTGAAAAAAGTCTTATGGGAAACAAAACCAATTAATGTGTTGAGCATCACACCAATTCTGACTTGAGCAGGATTGTGAAAGGGACTCTTCCGGATCAGCGAGTCCATGTTTTACTGTATTCAGCTGCACTGAGCTCATGAACATTTGATGAATAGTCTTGAAGAGTCCCCAGACACTTACTGTTTGTCATCAACGGTGACCCCAAAGGATTCAAAGCAAGGCTTGAAATAAGTGTGTGTGGCTGGGGGCATGGGGAGAACGACATGCCTGCTTTTGGCACACGAAGTTGAATGGCTGCATTTTAAACCAAGTTGCGATTCTGTCTAGATGGAACTTGCAGCTTCCTTAGACAGTGTTGATGCTACCTGAAATGGGTGAGCAGAACTGACTGAAGAGTATCTCCTAGCCACATGACTCTCAAAAACTAATTTGTCACCTTTCAAATACACACTTACTTTTTGCATGCTGAAAATTATCTTGTGCCAACATCACGTTTTCTCTCTGATTTCACACTTCTTGGTTAGTCTCTGATAGTGTATCAACTTTTTTGGTTTTCTGTTGTTCTGAGAGCATGTTCAGTCAGTGCTGTATATGGTGGCTTGGGTTTATTTTCCTATTTGCAACTCTTAGCTCAGATTAGGTGAAATGTATTTTGTGTAATGTGTTTGTATCTTTGGATTGCTTTTCTGTTCCCAGTGATTAGAGCAGTGTTCCTTTCTCATGAATGCCTTTTACAGACTGCTTCTGCAATACTGGGAGGAGAGCAATGTTCAAATTCTGAAACTGCAAGCCAAGATGTTTACATATAATATCCCAACATGCCTGGCCATCTGGAAAATGTAATGCAACAGTCATACATCTGTTTTCATAGATATTGCTTTTGTTTATAAGGTTTACATCACAAAGGTAAATCTGAAATGTCCTTCCAATTGGGCTTGTACTGGAAGTCTCTCTTTCATTAGCTTATTTTGTAAACAGTAACTGTTTGCTACAACAGACAGAGGTACTGTCACTTCTTTAAAATGAGGACTGGAATCGCCCTCTCGGGGAAGCTTATGTGAATGGATATTATGCAGATAAATATGAATGATGTATTTACAAGTTGCATTTTTAATTCACTTATTGACTTCTGTCTCCCCCTCTCTACCCCCCCTTTATATATCACAATAGCAGTAATCTCCATTATCCAGTGATGCTGAACTGATCTTTTTCTTCAGTGTTTGTTCATAATGGGGGAACCACTGAAATGTCTTGCTCATGTAAGGTTGCTTTTAAAAAAATGGCTATTTTTATCTTTTCACCGTAGATTAACATCATTGGAAGTTAGTTTCTTCTCAAGGAATTTTTAATTCCATTCCACAGTCAGTATTCTGCCACTAATGGTGTTTAAAATGATTCAAGAATAAATATTTTCATATATTTCTTTTCCTCAGAGCCATTGCTGCGGAATGCTTTCTAAAGGGACAAAGAGAAGTAAGTCAACACAGCTTCCTAAAATGAGTAATTAAAAAATTCTGTATATCTTTTCATACCTTGGCTTTATCTAAAGCAATGGTCAGCTCTTAAACCCAAGATTTCTGGCTAGTTGAAATCCTCTGTGTACAAACAGCGAAGCATTTGCCTCAAGTGTGAGAAATATCTTTGGCAATCAACGTAGAATGGATTATATCATGAGTACTTGTGCAACCTGGACTTGTTATGCTGGAAGATGCTAATGGCTGCCTTTACAAGTAGTTGGAAGGGTGGGTCTGCTAAGCCAAAGTATGTAAAGAGTTTGAGTATTTCCTAGTCCCACCAAAACCACCGTATTTTCTCTCTAAAAGTAACAAGTTTATTCATTTGTACTTTGGGGAGGGAAGTATTTTTATCATTCTATATACAAATACAAGAGGTTTTTAGCACAGCAAGTGAGTAACTTTTCAGTTCAGACAGAATGGATCTTCCAGGTATTGTTGCTGTCACCTTCAAAATACTCTTCTGCTTGTAGAAGATGTGTTTGGGGGATCATGAGGCCCTGGGTTTGTGACTCACCACTTGCTGGCGGTGCTTGAGCTACTTCTCTGATGTATCTTGTTTTGTCATTCATGTAGCAGCTGATTCTCAGCATCCTTTGCTGTCAGTAGTCTTTCTTTTGAAACTTTAACGGACCCATAATGGCTATTGTTAGATCACATACAAAATCTTTTCTTTCCTTTTTTACTGTCCTCTAGAATGTTTAAAAAGAACATCCCCCAAGGAGACAGTTACTTGGTTTACAAGATCAAATAGTTCGGAGTCAGGAGATGCCAAAGGCATGGTTGCCTGTGCAACCTTAATTCTGTCTCAGTGCTGATGGTTTGGTGTAATCTGTAATTAGACACAGATCCCTGCTTCAGTCATTGTATTAGATGGACTTCATTTTAAGGCACTGCCTTTTAAGATCTCTGCTTTGTTTGCTCAGCGAGTTAGAAAAATATATTTCATATGAATCAGAGGGTCCTTAAAGCAAATGAACTAATTGGAATGAAGGCACGTGTAAAACATTGTAGCTGGATTACACCTGGAAGAAATCCTAAGCTTTTCTTCTGCAACCACCTGACTGTATGGTGTGGAGTTAAGTAGATGCACACAGTGAAGTTGGGGTTTTGGGGGAGGGGGCCAGGCCTTAGTTTGGGGTGTAGCGCGCACTGACAATTGTTTATACAAATCAGTGACTGTTCCAGTTAACTGGATTTTCTAGTAAACAGGTAGGATATTGAATTGTGATTCAGATTCTGGATTTCCTGTTCCTGGAGAACCCATAATTTATTCTCTTCAGGGATCATGTAAAGGTTTGCTAAAAGGATTCTAAAAATGGGTATTAGTATTTAAAATGCCAACAAATACCTCCCCTGATGACTCTCTGATTCAAGTTGGTACTTCAGATACCAGTAGTTGAAGGAGACTTGATTAAATACTTGCATTAAACATTTTGGTCGTCTGTTTCCACTCCTAAGACGGTAAAACCATTTTTTCTTTTTAGAGAGTTGCAAAGACGCACACGGACTGTGAAAGCACAGCTAGATAGATGCTGAAGGAAAAAAGCCTATGAAACAGTTACTTTCATTGCAGGGTTGGCATGGTATGCAGTAAGCAAGACCTTGAGACTACCTATTGAGCGGTGAAAGAGAAATAGTAAGCTGCTTCATTCCCTGAGTGTGTTCCATCCTGTGCAATGAATGAGGCAAGAATCTTGTGAAGAAAACTAATGTGTCCTCATGTAATTAATCACGTGCATACAAGGGTCAGAATTAAGGTCAGACATAAACTTGCCTTTGCTTCTAGTAGCAATTTAACACTTTGAAACTTTTTTTAAAAACAGATTTTAAACATTGTTTGCAAGAGATTTTTGTGCTTCAGATCACTCATTTTGAGTCTGTGAAACTGTGCTGACTTTTCATATTTGTTTTTATTTTACAGGTCCATCATTTATATCAGAGAGCCCTTCAGAAGTTACCTCTATGTGCAACACTGTGGAAAGATGTAATGTTTTCTCCTTATGATTCAGTTTGAGGTTTCATATAAATTTTCTGCATATCCCATATCCATAGATGTGGTGATGCTCAAGCTCTGGCTAAATCTTATATCTGCTTCCCCATCTCTTACAGCAACTCTTGTTTGAAGCGTCAGAAGGAGGTAAAACTGATAACCTGAGAAAACTAGTTTCCAAGTGCCAAGAGGTTGGAGTCAGCCTAGATGAGCTTTTAAATTTAAACACTTGCAGAACAGAAAGCAAGAATCACTGAACGCTGGGTACGGTCAGCCATAAGTCCTATTAAATGCCAAAATCAGTTGAATGATTCTCCAGGCTGATCCAGGCCTAAGATCTGTGTAAGGCAGATGAGTATTGCTGAGCCTATCAAGTCTCCTGTCTGCTTTCCTTGAACCTGGAAACAATTAACGTGACCCTCCTCTGGAAAAATGAACTCCCTGTCTGGCCTTGCTTCTGGGCCCTGCCAGATTCTCATAACGTCATCTACGTAAGTATAGTTAATCAAAATGACAGACATTATTTTTTATGTTTTTATTTTCTCTCTTTTTTTGTTTTGCTGTTCCTGACTCACTTGACACTCTCGCTGATGCCTGAGAGACCTCTATTTGGGATTAATTTACTTGGCTGTGTTTACAGTAAAAAGCAAGTAGTCCATCTTGGGGTTTTTTCCTTTTTTAAACCTTTTTTGAGACTTTTTCATTACAGGATTTAAAACAAAAGCAGCCGCTCTTAAGGAAAGTGTAACTGCCGTGGCCACAAGTATGCTTCTTGCACTTGAAGGCTCTAAGACGGTTGCTTACTGCCCTTTTCTGCATTGGACTCACGGCAGAGACTATTAGACTTCAAGATTAAAGAAACTATGGCAAATGCCAGTGCATCAGAACCTAAGAGTGGTCAATTATGTGCAATTTTTGTAAAGAAATTTTAATTTATAATAAAGTTTAACAGTTTCAAGAAAGCTAATAGTGATCTGTTTTGTGTTGGTACTACCCTGTGGTTTTACAAAGAGGTTTTCCATACAGGCTGACATCCTCATAAATCTGTTGCCTTTTGTTATTCTGAGGTTGAGCTACCTATTGTGCATGTAGAATAACTACATCTCAGTAGGCGTCTTCCTCCTCTTGCCTCAGGCACACAGCCGTTCGTCCCACAACGACTATTCCTATCAGTAATACCACTTCAGTAGTGGAAAGTAGTTTACATTCTGTCCTTTTAGCCTTTAGTGAGATGAGACGCGGTTTACAAAGTCACTACATGCACATTGCAGGGATCCACTGTCACTGACCCAGCGATGGGGCTGTTTACATCCAGTTGGCTTTCTACCTGTCTGTGCCAAATCGGTTCAAAATGGGGTTGTACCATTTGCAGGGGTGACTTACGAAGATGCTGAACAAGTGGTCTTAATCTTTGAGGTAAAGTGGTTTGTGCCATAGGACTTCCAGGACCTTTCAAAACCCTTAGTTTACCTGAAATTACACACGAAACAGCGCTCTTAAAGGAGAGAAAAGTGGGAAATGCTGGTTTTCATCTGGAGGAATGGAGGGTGATTCTGCACCTTAGGCCCTTATAGACAACTCTTACTGTATAATTCATGCTTAAATAAAAAACAGCTACCACTTCCAGGGCCAGGATTTCATGCTAAACACAACCAGTGTCAGAAAACCCATTAATTCTTCATTGTAGTAGAGCAGTATCCTGATTTCATCGAACTTGTTAATGGTACAGCTCAGAATGAAAACATGCAGACCATGAAAGCGCAACATTTAATTTTTTCATTAAAAACCCATCAACTATGGTCAATGTCTTTTAAACTTTGGTGATAAACAGTTGATATTTTTCTGCAGCAACACCTAAACACCTGCAGTATTTATTTAGTGAGATACCACTTTGCTTATTCTGATGTTTAAAGATAGAAAAGCTTACCACTGTCAAGGGTTTCAGCACTTTTCGTGCTGTCTTACATGTTGCCGAGCTTAGGCTTTTCTTACGTTTCGGACTCCGTTACCTTTTTGTAACAAAAGGCCTAGTGTCTCTTTCTAAGGAGACCTTAAGCTTTAAATTCTCATCAAGGATTTATCACAGGCACTCTGCCTTAATGGCTTCTCACATAATTAAAGATAAGGGGCGGGGGGGGGGGCAAAACCCCACAATGCTCTGTCTTCCATTGACCTCAATCCATATTGTTTTAATTAAAATGCTTCTGCTCTATATGTGGCCTTTTGAGCCAGTTTTGCTTGGCCTGATGGCATGTGAAAATGGCTCATCATGGTGGGAATTGTTCATCTAGGGACTGGAATTAAGAAGTATGAGGGAGCTGTCATGTCTGTGAGGAGCACAAGCATTTACTTCAAGCAAGAAACAAAATGCACTGCTGGGTAAGGTAGAACAGCCAGGAAGGATCTAGTGCTTCCCTAGGTCTGCAGTTACTGCTGAATTCTTTCTGTGCTCTGGTAATCCAATAGTTACAAAGAAGGGGTTCTATTGCAGAAACAAACTACAACTAAAGAGATGAGGTGTGAGTACGCAGGAACCTGAGAACACGAGGACACAAAGTGGCTGCTGCTTCAGCTGGACAAGAGCAGCCAGCAAACTTCAACCCTAGTCTATCAACAGTGTGCGATCAGTGTGCTGTAGACACTGCCTGGGCACCTCTTTTCTGCTCTTGAGTTCTTGGGAGCTCTTCAGAAGAGCTTGTAGGTTTGCAAGAAGCTTGATGCAGTGTCCAGCTTGCCATTACCCTTAGTTCTTGCCAGCTGCCCTGATACCTCCCATAAGTGGTGTTCTCCTGGGCACATTGCTCTTAAGTTCTTACAATTGGAGGTCACCGCATGGGGGACAGGTTGGCCCATATGCAAACGAGACAAACCAGAGTTCTCACACTGTGACTCACAAACTGCTTTCTTTGTGCTGCTAGAAATTACTTGTTTCCCACTGAATTACATTAATTTTGTTTCTGTCATGCTGCTTCTGTTTGGGGCCCTTGTGCTCCTGTTATCCAAAGCATAAAAATGAAAAAAGCCCCAAACTGCTCTTACTGCCTGGGATTGTGAGGAGGAGCCCTGTGTTGCCCCTTTCCCTTCACTTCAGTGATTCACCCGTGCTGACTATGAATACCCTGCTACCTGCTTTTTTCGGAGTACTGATTTGGACACTACGAGAGATGTTAGAGCTGTCCATCAGAACCTGACCGGTCTTAGATGCATAAGTGGATACTGGTATTTGATATTACAGATTTCATAACCAGTTTTATATCTGACAACCCACTTAATGGCTACTGTGATGTTGTCACTCATGCAAAGTTCTAAACGTGAGTCAACAATGTTCCCCTGTGGCAGAGGTGACCAAAAGCCTCCTGTACTCAACTGGGACAAGCATTGTCAGTAGGTCACGGGAGGTGATCCTTCTTCTCAGCACTGGTGAGGCCATGCTTGGAGTGATGTGTCCGGGTCTGGTTCACCAGCACAAGAGAGAAGTGGAGCTACAGGGAAGAGCTCACTGAGTGACCGCAAAGATAAGGGACTGCAACACCTCACATCTAAGGGAAGGCTGCAAGAGCTGGGAATCTTCAGCCTGAAGAGGGCTTGGGGGAAGATCTTATCAATGTGTGAAAAAGGAGGTTGTAAAGAGCATGAAGCCAAGCTCTTAGTGGTGCCCAGAGGTAGGGCGAGAAGCAATGGGCACAGACTGAAATAGGACATTTTGGCCAAACATCAGGAAACACTTTTTTACTGTAAAAGTGATCAAGCACTGGCACAACTTGTTCAGAGAGACTGTGGAGTCTCCATCTTTGGAGGCATTCAAAGAATGACATTCTCTCATCCTTTGAGACGCTCAAAGCTGTCTGGATGCAGTCCTGGGCAACCAGCTCTGGGTGGCCCTGCTTGAGCAGGGGAGTGGGACAAGGTGACCTCCAGAGGTCCCTTCCAACCTCAGCCATTCTGTGGCTGTCATGTGCCTGGTGTACATTAAATCTGTGTGATTTCACCACCTTTGTCTAATCCGGTGCACCTGGCCTCTAATTGCCTTCATGCTCTTTTAGTCAAGGGCAAAAAGCATGGCACCAGGCCAGCAATCCAGGTTCTTTCCTGCCGTCCCGGGCTGAGGGAGCTGTGAGCATGTGATCTGCACTCAACTAACTTTGTTTGTAAATAGTTCTTATGTATACAGGAGCTTAAGAGCTAGCTTTGGGCTTAGAGTTCCCTTAGTACTTGTACTGAGATGTTCTCCCACTGTCATGGCCTTCAATGAAAGATGTGTTCTTAGTTTTTGTTTAGGTGATTGGCAGAAACAAAACGTGAAAGATTTAAATTGAGAAGACTAAGGACACTTGTTGATCTTGTGTGGCAGGTGGCTGACACCCTGCCTCAGATCTGTGAGGGTCAGGTGTAGATGCTCTGTAATCATCACCCAGGGCCTGGGATTAAAATCCTTTGAAGGATTAATCATTGTTTTCCAGGCCTAAGGGTTTGAACAACAACTACATGGTGAGAAATAAATCCAATGAGAAATAGCAGAGATCGTCCTTGCTGCCATTTCCCCCTCCTTCTGCCAGTTCTTCATCTGCTGCTGCTGACTTTTTACTCTAGCATTTGATAAATACAATGGCCAAATCTCTGCGAGTAGATGTCAGAATAGTCTGTAACTTCTGCCCCTTCTTCAGCCCTCACTGCTGGAGAGACTACTTGTGCCAGACAAAATTGCTGGAATTTACATTTCACATGCTGCTGATGGCATAAGCATTATCAGAGGAAGCTGATGAACTACCCAACATCCTTACTAACTGTGGCAAATGGAACACGCTCCTTTCACCCTTCACCCCAAACTCAGTGGAAACCTTCCTGAGGCAAGCAGAGGAGATGGGACTCAGAGCACTGTTTGAAAACTGCAAACCATGGTGGCTGTTACAGAGATGCAGTTATCCCAGTAGAGTTAATGATCGTGAGCATGTTTTTCCTGAGAGTGTTTGATAGCAATGTATGGATGAGCTGAAATGTCCTTGATCAAGGAAAACTGACTTGTAGCACATTTGAGGAAGCAGTTGATGGTCCCGATGTGGCATTGGGAATATATGAACTCTTCATTGTCAGCTGCTGTCGTGGGTGTACTCTTCAAAATCTGGAAGCTGCAAATCTCTAGAGAAAATGTCCTCTCAGATACTCCCAGGATGATTAAAATGGAGGAGTCCTTCACGCAGAGAGGACTATCGGAGACTCTGGCCTCTAGTGAGGAGGAGCAATATAGGCAACATGCACCATAATCAAGCACAAATAACAGAAAGTTGCCCCTTGGAGGCAGGTTAATCGTTAGTGAAGGCAGAAAACTATCACAAAAAAAAACATCTTCCTTGCAAAAGCTTGTTTCTTTGTGTTCCTGAGAACCACTTGGCCTGGCCCACTGTTAGTTATGCTCTCTTCTAGCAATTTGGGATGTTGCCTGGTTTTGTTTTACCTTTGATCCGTAAAGACAACCTCAAGATTTGGAAATCATAAAACCAGATTATATTTATTTATTTAATCATTTAATGGGATCAACTTGAATGAATTTTCTGATAGATGAAAAAGAATAGTTCTTGCCTTGCCCAGCACTAGGTCTGTGGATGGATTCCCCTTTCTCCTCACAGGTAATTTGAGTTCGTGTCCCATAAAATGTCATTCAGAACCACAGTGCAACAAAGTTTCTGATTTATGTGAATAAATGAGAAGTCTGATCACCCAAATCTATGTCAGGGAACAATTCAGCTGAGAGATGACTGCATCAGTTACCTGATCAGCTTTTTAGCTTATGAGCAGATGTCTTCCCTATGAACATGGAAGCACAATTTGATTCATGGTGTAATTTCTCCCCACTAGTGATATTTCTTCAGATTTCAAATATAAAGTTCCCAAGAGATGGGCAGACAGTCACAGCAATTGCAAACCCATTTCCCTTTGCAGTTTTATGTTGATTGACTCTGGTCACATCTCTGCTAGATACCTTTCTGTGCTTTGGTTTTGTCTTCCTTTTTTTCCTGTGATAGCCATTAACTTCCCAAATCGTTGTGGAACAAACCAAGCTCCATCCTCGTGGTTTGAAGGACACCGTTTGTATATCCACAAAAAATCACAGGCTGTTTTACTGACACTGATTGTGGTGGAGTAGGGAGAATGCGTGGTTTATTAATGCAGAATTTTCACCAAACAGCGTGTAATCAAGCCCATTTATGTTTCTGGAATTTCCTTGCCAGTTGTTTCTTAAAATCAACATCCAGCTAATAAAGTAATGTATTTTCTCAGTGCTGGGAGTCATAGAATGGTTTCGGTTGGGAAGGACCTTAAGATCATTTAGTTCCAACCCCCCTGCCATGAGCAGGGACACCTCGCACTAAACTCTGTCACCCAAGGCTCTGTCCAACCTGGCCTTGAACACCTCCAGGGTTGGAGCATTCACAACTTCCTTGGGCAACCCATTCCAGTGCCTCACCACCCTCACTGTGAAGAACTTCCTTACATCTAATCTAAACTTCCCAATCTCAAAAGGAAATAATCTGAATAGTTTTGCTAGATGCCATGTCACATCTTTGCCGCTGAAAGATGTCAAAGATAGTTTCTAAGTGAGTTGAATGTAAGCATTTATGTCTTGGTATTTACTTACAAGATAATAATTTCATGGGTTATGTACCCAATTAAAAGACTCCTAGTTGAATATCTCTACCTATTTATCTCGCATATACAATCTACGAGTTATATCTCTGTCCTATAATGGGGGTATAGTTGTGGATGTGGTGATGCTCCTAATGAGTTGGGAGAGTATAGAGAGGTACAGCATTGACCTCAGCATTTTTCAGCATCTTCCAAATCCTTTGGGAATTAGAAGTAGGTTACTAAGGTAGTTCGAGTGCACAGAAATGCACTGTATCTTACCTATGCTCGGGTGAGGATGTCCTTACATGTCCTGCCATTTCACCTGAGCCCGGGGGTCATCCTACCATTGGTTTTAGGGAGTGGTCAGGAATGAAATGAGAGTAGAAAAAGTCTGTTTTACACAGTCGGCCAGTATTTCATGCAGAGGATATCTGTTGCTGTAAGAACAGAGCAGGGGTGTTAGCTTATCCTTATCTGTAAAGTGACTTAATGTTTGCAAACAACCCGAGATCAAAATTTGGCTTAAGAGAGGATATAGACGTTAACTGCTGCTTTTCTTTTTTATTGCAAACACTGTTTGTTGTTGTCCTGCCTGAGTAGCAGGTAATAAATCAGAGCATGGCTTGTAACTGAAACTTAACCTTGTAAAAGTATCCATGCATTGGCAGCGCATTATCTGTGTATCTGTTTGCTCTCTGTTAGCGGGAGCATAAAATCCAATCATAAAGCTTGTGGTGCTGCACCTGGGGTACTGGCAGGAGTGACCGTGTCGTGGCTCAGTAAAGCGTTGACGAAGAGTAAATGGGGAGGAGTTTCGGTGCAGACAGCAGGGTCTTCTTGAGCAGAAGATAGCATAGAAAATAGTGGTGCCGTCACGTAAGGGACTTGCTTCAAAGAGCCTGAGCTGGGAAAAAACTCTGCATCTTTGAAAAAGGGAATGATTTTAAAGTGATTTCTCACTGCTCCCACAGCATGTGATGGCCGCAGGTGATCTGTGGGGAACGTTTGCTCTTTGAGATGACAAACCTCATTGATTTCTGTATCTGCTGTCTATTTTCGTGACAACTGTTGATCTCATTCTCATTTGTGACCCTTGTAGTTAGGTCAGTCCCTTTGCCTGTCAGTTTGAGAAAACTGCATGGCTGGGGAAAAGTGGTTGTGGGACGTCTAAGTACGAGTCTTAAGGGCAACAATGGTTTCTCTTGCATTGACCAGAGTTAACACAGCATGAGTAGGAGGCATAGGAACGGCTCCTACAAGCTTGCATGAGGAAATTTTAGTTATGATGACGTGATGCGGGAATAGCCCGTATTTTTCATCCCGTACCCCTTGTAATCACATCTGCCTTTCTCATTTGCCTTACCCCTTTCCCCCAAGGCTTCCTTCTCCCTCTGAAACCTTCTGTGAACTTCCTTTCTCTTCCAGAAGAGATGTTAAGGCACTTTTCTCTGCCAGGAGTGGTTGGGTAGATTTTGGTAGGAAGGTCACGAAATGCCCAACTTTGTCTACCATCTCTTGTTGGGACCACAGGAAGGAGTGAGTGGCAGTGCATTCCTTACATGGCACTAGGTAGACCAACAAGTCTGAACCGGCTTTCAAAAGAGCAGTGGCTCTAAACTGTGTGTTTGCAGGTACGAGATTGAGGGAGGATCACCTGAAAATCTGCCTAAATGGAGAACAAACTCAGTGGTTTGTAAAATGATATTCACAAAAGTCTTAAGATAGCTGGGGCTTTGCTTAAAGACACCAGTGCAGGGTGTGCTGAAGGTTTGATGATGGATACAGGAGACGGGGTATAGCAAGACCAGATTCTGTGGCAGAGACATACTCCAGCACTGTGTGGACGGCACAGACACCTCTTCACCTCCTAAGCCAAAGTGTCCAATAGAAGGTAGTGGGCAGAGAACTCTGATATGCCTGGGTACTCTGAGGCACTCGTTAAAGAATTCCCTGTATGTCTCTGCTACTACAGAAGGAGCCTGGAGAGGTCAGTATCCATGCCTTTGCTGTCACCAGTCAACAGCACAGTGTATGCTGTCTTTGGGAGAAGCACCCAGTATGGATTCAGAAACCTATAACAAACGTCAGACTAAACAGAGTAGGGCTTTGAGATACATGTGCTACACTGGTAACAGTCATTCCCAACAGTGTTCAGCATTCCCCGTCCACCGATGAGGGCTCAGCTTATTTGCAGAAGATAATGTTCTTTTTATTATCCAGAGGATTTTGGGGGAGTTTGTGGAGCATTCATTCCCTGTTGGTCTGAAACCAAAGGTTTTCATGGTGTGTTACTGTGCCCCCTCCAGCACAAATATATGATAAAAGCACTGTTGAGTATACAAGGCACTAACTGGAAGAATATTGTGTAGATGCATAGCTTCTTTAAGCAGAAGGTGGACAACATCAAGCATAGGTTGGTGACAGTAACTCTCTCCAAGAAAGGGGTTAGGTGTTTGGGGTTTATTTCCCTTTCTTTTCCTTACCTTCCCTGGATATATTAAAAAGAGGCAGGACTCTTTTGCCTGTAAAATGATTTTCAGCCAGCAATTCAGGGCATATTTCCTGCTACATTGTCAGAAGCCAAATGTGGGAAGCTTGGATAAAGCCAAAGGCTGAACTGTGGGCAGCAATCTTGTTTAGACTGCAAAGAACTTCTGCTCCTTGTTTTTATAGTGCGTCTGTTTGCTCCAGCTGAGCAACGGGACTGGCATGTGGTGCTTCTGCACCAGCTCTGAATCGAGTAGTTTAACTCGATAATTAGGGGAATTAGTAATTAGGAAATTCTGCTTCCACATGTATTCTGGTTGTAAAGCCCCAGTATAATCCGATGGATTGTCTGGAGAGCAATGTGGAGAGAGAACATAATTGCACCGTAAATAATGTAAGTGGGTTGATAATTGTATGATGGGAGATAGGAAAATGACCAACAGAATTCGTCTGGGAGGCAAAAAGTCAAAGTTTGTGTCTGAAATCAGCGGGTGAGTGGGTCAGTGTCTGTGAAGTGCCAATGAACACAAAACCTCTGCTTTATCAGTTGTTCAGCATAATCCTTTTAGAGTGCTATGTTGAGTTGTTTTTGAAGGCCCTGTGCCAGGGCCTTATCACATCAACCTACATCAAAGGTTAGGCTTGATATTATATTTGTGTATGTTTCTGCCTTTTTTTCTGTCCCATTCTACTTGGCAGTCCAGAGGATTTAAGTTACAACAAACATTTGTTGAAATGGAGCAATGAAAACTGTTTCAGCCTGGCCTTTTCTCACCAGCACGTGGATGGGTGGAGAACATGGAGATACACCACCGGGACCTGAGCTCACTCCCTGTATGGTGCACACTCCGATTTCTGATGTAGTGGAGGTCCTAAATCATAACTGGGACAAAGGGCTGCAAAGAGAATTTGTCCATAGAAACTTGGAGTCAAGAAGCCACAGAGCACCCACTGATGGGCTACAGGGCCTTATCCAAAATTGCTTTTTGGATTTGGTAGATCACAGGCAATTGGACAATGGAGCAGATTGGGAAGGCTTTAAGCAAAGCCAGAAGTCAACCCAGTTGCCTGGCATATGATACTTCCAGGTTTGCTGGACACACTGATAGAATTCTAAGTTTAAACCCTGGACTCTGTCCCTCTGAACCACCTGATTTGTGCCAGAAACTGTAGAAACATTGGTTATATTCATGGGATTGGGCAAGATATGGACTCAAGCACAGGCTAAAAGTTCAACCTGCTATTGGCAAGCTCTCTGGCATCATTTTGGACCATACAGGTCTTGTTTGGTGAATTAATGTAGGCCAGACACAGGTCTTATCTTTACGGATAAGACCACTCTGATTTGATGGAAAGAGGGATTGGAGGGAGTGTAAGACTGTAGACCTTTTGGGGCCAAAGCATTTAGGTTCCTCATGTGGGTTGTCAAAGTGGTCTGCAGTACTGACCATTTTCTTGGTGTCTCCAGCACAATTTCTAGTGTCCTACCTGCCTTAAGAGTTTGAAATCAGGAACTGTAACACTTCTACAGGCTCACAACACCCCTGTCTCAGATCCAGCCCTCCGAATACTCTGGGTTTAAAGCTTACTTTTTCAGATAGCTGAAGCAAACAGGAACATGTGATTTTTACAGAATAATAAATGTATAGATACGAACAAAAGTAAATCCCAATACACTCAGTTTCCTTGATTTCCTGGTAATTCTTCTGTACGGACATGAGAGTCCTCCATGATTTCCTAGTCCCTGTATTGCCAGGTCTGCTTGGTTGGGGTCTGTTTTCTGTGCCTTTGGCTCTCCTGCTGTAATTTTCCTCAGTGTGGCTGATGAGGTCCTTTAATTTTACAATGCTGGAGCCCTTTGATCCGTTTTATCAGTTGGTCCCTTCATTGAAGAAACCATCTTGCTGATCAAGGATGCTGTGTTTCGGATGCAAAACCATTGAATCCTAAGGGCTCCCATTGCCTGCCTTGTGCTTGTCTCCACCACCACTAGCAAGGGAGAGCCTGGGAGCGTTCCTTTCACCAGAATTCCCAAAATCTGCAGAGGGATTTTCCTCAAATTGCCTTTCTGAGCTTTGCGGAAGAGGGATGACTCACGGAACCAGAAACAGGAAAGGGAAGGAAGCGTTTCACAGCAGCGGTGAGGCTCACTTGGGCACATGGTGGCACTAGGTGCATGGCAAAACGAGCCACCTCAGACGTACATCTCTGATGGAAAAGGCAAAAGCCTGAGCACCGCATGGCGAGGCAAAGTGGGGAACACAGGTTTGCAGTAGGATGTCTGGGAATACTCTCTTAGCAAGTGTCTTCCTCCTTCTGTCATCTGTCATACGAATTCTGCTTCTGGTCATATTACAGCTGCACGTCCCTTGGGACAAGCTTTTCCTGTAATGCTTTCTCATGCCTCCCTTGCAAACAAACCCAGGGCACGTTGCTGCTGACTTATTAAAAGATCTGTGGCACAGTAACTGAAAATCTTGCTCACATTAAAAGAAAAACATTGGTTGTTTAAAAGGTGGTGGCTCAATTTGCAGCCTGGGTCCTCCTTCAGAATCTTTTAATGGCTGCTCAACATCACATTGGCAGCCGAAACTTTGGAGCCATAAAATGTGGAACTTTTAAATTTTTTCCTTATGACAGAGGTATTTGGGGTAGAAAATTGGAATGACACAAAGGGAGAAATTTGCCAGGGAGCTCTAAGGGGGAAACAGAGCTGGACAATCTTTTTCTAATTATCGTAATAGAGTGCCATTATCAGAAATGCTCTGTGCTCTGTTGGGAAAGAAAGTTATGTTAATAGGAAACAAAGATATTTGATCCTTCGTAGATCAAAGCACTTTTATGATGCTGCTGTCATTTTGAAAGACTCTTGGTGTAAGAATGGTGCTCGGTGGACAACGGCTCTATTGTGTGTCACTTATTTACCTTCTAAAAAAACCCATCAGACCTGGTGTGTCATTTATGAGGTCCGGTTTGATGAGAAATGCTTTGCTCTACCATAAAGTAACAGTTTTTAGGACTATGCTGTAGTTCACTGCCTATAAACATGACAAGTTCCACTATGCAAAAAGGAGTATTTGGTATGGAAATCAAAACTTGCTGAAATCCACTGAGTGCAAAAGGCTCCTTCCAAAGCCTCTGAATTCCACACTGGAAAGGCCTGTGGGCTTTCTTACCCATTTTTTTCCTGTTTCTTTATACAGATTCAGAGTTATCTCTGAGAGCTTTCAAGAAGCCTTTTTCCTTTTGTATTTATACAGCGCTTAGAGCAGTGGGAATGCTGGTCCATGACCAAAGCTCCAAAGTGCTCTCCCAACACAGATAATAATAAAAGTAGGGAGAGATCAATACTGAGAACAGTTCACCTACAGCTCTCAAAATGGATTTCTTACTGCTCTCCAGGGATGGAAAAAGTGTTTTAAGAACTGGAAACGCCTGCGTACACCAGCAATGTTGTGTAAAGAATAATGTCAAAAGGATAGGAAAAGGAGAGAGGATTTATTTCAGAGGAAAGCCTATCAATTCTTGTAGATAGAAAGGCAGTACTCAGGGACAGAACTAAATAATTTATACTGGTAGTTTTCTTTGACCTTTGTTTCAGTTCTGTACAAGCAAGGATCCCTGATTTATTTAAGTGGAGTGAATAGAAGAAAAGAAGTATTTGACATTTGAATAGCTTGTCAGCTCACCAAACTTAACACTTGCTGAACCCAATAAAACACAGTCATTTATTGTTTGTTTGTTTGCTACTGACTCTTGTATAAAGGTGGTTTTAAAATTATTTTTTCCATGGAAATGCTTTGTTTCTGCAGTTGTTGCATATCAGTGCAATGCGTGATTGGGTTATTCCTGTCACTGCCTCTGCATCAGCCTATTCTGACTTGATGGTACCAATTCCATGAGTGCAGGACACCAAGACTTAGTAGTACAGACCTGGCTATATGGTACGTAGCCTGTAACAGCAACAGCTCTAGTAATTCGTATTGTTATTCTGTAGTTTGAGAAGAAAGTTACTTGAAACCAGGAGGTGATAGAGAGTTCCCTTCATCAGATAAATGCACGCAAGAGCACATGTCCCCAAAACTGCAAACCTTTCTGGAATCCCAGAGGCACATCTTGAGTATTACTTAGCCAGAAGCATGAGGAGAGTGGAACAAAGAGGCAGGTAGAGATGGCAGTGAGGAAGTACCGGCATCACCCAGAGAAGCAGGTTTTGTATGAACAGGAAGGTAACAGTGTTTGGGTAAATCTGTGGCTGAACAGCTGCCCAAGCCTACACCCCTCCCCCCCAACAAAACCAACCAACCCACCCACTGGAAAATCCAACAATATGGAGGATTGCCTGTATACTGGGACAAGGGTGTATCAAAGTGAACCTCCTCATACTTTGCATTCACAGCAGGGCATTCTGTCAGGGAACTGTTTTCCCAGTTCATGAATTAAGATGCCGATGGCTGGCTTTTCCACTAGGTTAGTTTGCCATGGTTTAGACACGTTCTCATCAACCATCTCTTCTATGTACTTCCCTGGAACAATGATCTTGGATCCTCTTTCGTTTGCTGTTTGATGACGACGTTCAGGCAGAGGAATACTGAGGCATTTGTTAACATTGCAGATTTAAGACTGATTTCATATCCTAGAATTCATGCTCTGGCCACAGAAACTTTCGGATTCATTTTCAGAGTTAATCAGAAAAGAGGCCTAGGAGGATTTCACAAGCAGCTGTGGTACTTCCTACAGGAGACGAAACCTCTGTTTCTAGTAGAACAATCTCCCCAGTTACTTTCTTCTTGGAAGGCTGGGAGAGCTCTTCAGGAAACTTCATGAACTGGAAATGCTGATCATAACTGCAGTGACATCTGTAGATAGTCCTGAGAAGCTGTTGTTATGCATGGAACCAAATTAATAACTGCAGACACCTGTCAAAACAGTGATTACATATCAAGAATGACACCAGACGAAAAAGGAGATGTTTGAAATTTCCTTTGAGTATTAGAGTCCTGAGACCTTCAGGGCCAATTGGAGAAGACTCTTGGTACATGTACACATAATACTTAGTGGAAATCTTTAGATTCACAGATGGACAGTTTGTTCCCTTGTTAATGAAGCATATTTTTTGCCTGACAAGTGGAAAACGTTGCCGCGTGTGAAAAGATTAAATAGGGATTTTGAGTGGACTCTGTCTGCGACTGAGACACTTAGAAATCCTGGCTGTGGGCCAGCTCTCAAGAGGAATATTCTCGGTGTTTGTTTTTTCCTACGACTGAGATCGGATCCTTAGATAATTCTGACAATGCCACAACAAATTGTTTTATGAAGAGAACATACTCATATTTCCTATGTCTCCAGAGTCACTGGAGCACAAGCCTGTGATTCTCATTATGTGAACAAGATGTTTGTAATGTTGATACTGCCTTTACTTCCCAGTATGCTTGCAAGTGTTAGGTATAATACATGGAGTTCCTTCTACTTTATTTATTAGCATGGGTAAAATTTGTATTTTTCTTAAACACTTCTAGTCTCATGTAGCTGGGACTCTTCAAGTAAAGACAAATAAAGACCTGATTGAATCAATTTCCTAGGCTTAGTTTAGATAATACACAATAACACCCACATTATTTTTACAATAACACTGTTGCAGAATGACAGGTTTGTCCCTTGGTTTGTCCCTTTGTTACTGAAAGAGAACATGAAGTGTTTAATGTGGTTGGTGGAGATGCTGGTCCATCCTTTGCTGGTGGAAGCAGTGCACCTCTGCTGGAGTTTGAGCTGTGCTCTACCACAGCACTTGAGCATCTGCACAATCACTGTGCTCCATGGATCTGTAAATGATTTTTCAAACACTGTTGTTGCTGCTGTGATCCTAGTTCTGGTCTTCTACAGTTAGATTTCCTAACTTCCCTATTCATGTTCTTACTCTCCACTTCCTTGTCTTCCTAAAGGAAGAACGTTAATTTTGCTACAAACATTTTTAATCATTTGAGCCTCTTTTAAGTGATTGTATCATGAGGTTTTCAGCAAGACCTTCACTTTCATATAGCACCCTAAACTGATGACAGAGAAAGGGGCGATTATGAGATGATTGTTCCAGTGTTTCATACAACGGTCAGAGGAAATAAGTGATGCCCAATACTGTAAAGCTGAAAAAGTGATGGTGCTACTGCCTCTCTGTATGTATCAGATGAATTTCCAGCTGTTTGGTAATCCCCTGACCTGTTTTGTCTGCTACATAAGGGACCGCAGAGAAAATCACGACACGTGGGAGAACTTGCAGTCTCACCAGAAGCAACAGCCTAATGCAGCAGAACCTCCTCCCTCATGTGGTCCAGTATAGTCTGCTGGTAACATTCACCACCTGACCTGATGCACGCCCTTGTCACACAGTCGGAGGAGCCAGTCTTGCACGTGGCAGTTGTGAGAGGTCATCACTGAGATGTGGACAGCGTGCACAGGGAGCAGGATCTGTTCGTAAGGGTCTGTGAGGGAAGTTTTGGTCAAAGACTTTGTGTTGAAATAAAACATTCTTCTCTCTCTCTTTTTTCCCCTCCCTGGGCACCTAATGAGAGCAGGCGACCAGTCATTTATACTTTGCCAAGAATTTCTGACATTTGGGAGGTTAGTGTAAGTATTACAACAACTTGGGAAGGATTAATTGAGAATGCGCACCATTTTGTGAGGTGTTAGATCCTGATTAAATGCTCTTTACTGTGTAGTCACATTTTATTACAACTTACATATGTTTGGAACACTGATAGAAAAGAAACCACATCACCTATTTACAATCACTACACATTTACATTATATTATTTACAGATAATGAATTTAGTAATATATATGAGCAGAAAATAGAGCAAATATCAATATGAAACTGTACAGGACTTAATCTCATGTCCTTTACTGTAGTTGCATTTCACTGTAATAATAAATACAGTTCTATATTTACACATTTTACTTTAAAAATCTATTAAATGAATTTTAACAATTTCAAGTTTAAAATATCTGATCAAAATATTTCAAACATGCTTATAAAAATAAGACATGAAGCCTTTAGGACTTTCTGCAAGCTAAAAAAGTTCTGATAAAAGAAGCTTTCTTTAATGAGTCTTTAGAAGTATAACATTATTTTGCTTCTCAATCACTTTACAAACTTCTTAAATATAGTGAGCTGAAAGGAATTTCACTGACATTAAGCAGAGCAGCACAGATGGACCCCAGTTAAATTAAAGCTAAGTAAACATGGTAATAGGTATTGTGCAATGGTTGACTGATCCTCTGTTTAATCCAAAGTGGTTTCAGGCATCCTTCTACAGCTGTATGCTGCACTGCTTCAAAACCCACAAGAGATAAAGGATTAAGATAAGTTCTCAGCTGACTTTATCGCACATAATTTTAGCATTGGTTCATTTTTTTTCCTGCAGGATGGACATGTCAGCCAAAGTCAACCTATGCCATCTGTAACTGCAGAACTGAAAACATGCCAGTGAGAACGGACGAGAAAATCGAGGCATATCCATTGTTGGCAACAAATTCTTCATTGTGAAAAATCCATCCTTTGAGTCCCAGCAAGTTTTATATACAGTAACAGATGAACAACAGAGATCATCTGTAACTGATTACCATAATTACTGGGCTAGCCTAACCTTGGTAATGTCAAAAATTAGTCTAATTCACCTGGAGGTTGAGTGGCCGTTAACTGAGCAGTGAGCACTAGGCTATTAAATGCTACTCCTCAGGGAGCTATTTTTAACAACAAAAAAAGATTAGATTTGTGCACTTGTATGTCTTAAATGATCAGCTCACTCAAGCAAAAGGTGCTAGCTCTGAGAAAAGAATACTGGAATATCCCCTGGTGGCTTGGCCAAGGTCAAAGACTGATATCCTAGGGAAGTGAAGGTGGCTTTGTGGTCTGAGATATTTTCACAGTAGACTTGGCAAAGGCCTGAAGTCTTTCATCTCTAACTGGGATACTTCTAATGTGTAAACATACATGCCTTGATTCAGCAAAGTGTTAGCAGATTTAGAGCCATATAATGGCTATTAATCTAATCTAATCTAATCTAATCTAATCTTTTCCTGAACTAAAGCCATCAGAAGTCCCTGAATTCCAATAGCTGCTCTGCTTTTTTTGGCAATATAGCCAATTTGAATTTAGAGATTTTGGTGATAGCTAGTACCATTATCTAATGACCATCACTGTCAATAATACGCACCTTTATTTCTATGCTGCATATCCCTAGTGTCAACTTCCAGTTGATCCTACCAGATTCTTCTCTCTTGAACGAGTAGTCCTCTGCTCTCAAACTTCTGTTTCCCAAAAGAAGCTACTTATAAAGCGTGATCACATCATTTCTTTCTTAAGCTGCTTTAAATTTACATTAATATCCTTTTCAATTTCACAGTGTTCTTCACAGCATGCGAATGCAAAGAACTCTTTGAAATATCCTAGTAGTGCTTGCACCAGTGGTAAGAACACAGATCATACAACCTTTTCACTTCTACTTGATACTGCTTTGGCTAAGGATACTGGCTATTTTGTCCTTAGCCAAAAGGGCACAGTGGCCTCTAAATCTTCAACTGACAATTAAAAATGCTTTTCAAGTCAGATGACTTCTAAAACCAAAATCCAATGCCAGTTAAACTATTAAATCACCTTTATCAAACATGGAACTCCATCAAAGTCTGTTCTGCAGAAACCTTTAGGGGCTTAATAGGACTACTCTTCCATTTAGATACCTTGCTGAACGAGGGCCATACACAGATGCTTATAAAAACTACCACGGCACTGAAAAACTATTATTAAACCCAAATTACAATAATGGGGAGTGTGTGTGGGGGAAACCCAAGCTCATTAGACTCTATCAGGTGATGCTCTGAAAAAACAGCTTATCAATTTAATGTGCTGTTTTTGCTCTTGCCCAACTGATGCCTTTCTGAGTAGTGCTATTTTAAAAGAGAGCAGCTGATACAACTGCACACACTGCAGCAACTTCCAGTTTCTCTCTTCACCCCAGCATTTTGGAAGCAGGCTGAGAAGGCTCAAGTATTCAATTTTCAGCCTGCTGCAAGTTTTGTCACGGTCTGTTTTCTGACGTGTGTAACAATAATTCAGAGGCACTCTCTAGCTTGTATACACACATCCATACTCACTTTTGGGATTAAAAATTTTGTAAACATAGATATTTTCTGGAATGCCACTGAAACTAGTGACATGGAACAAATGCGACTGATGAAAGATTGCAGCTTTCTGTCATTTGATAAGATGATGGCATTAGTGAATTGCTGGTAGGCATATCGTATGAGATGCTGGCACTTGTGAAGGTTACTAATGCTTGTGTTGAGTCACAAGATTGTTTTTCTATGTCTTCGGAATTCACAGAGATCAGACTGGCATGTTTTGATCTCCTCCATAACAAAGTTTGCTTTCGCAGGCTTCCCAAATCCTCTTTAAAGTGTGGATTGAAAAGTATATAAAGGAGTGGGTTTAGACATGCAGGCAGTGGGACAATCACCAGCAGTATTGACTTAATCACTTCTGGGCTGATAAAAGTAAGGTTTAGTAAGGAGGAAAAAGATAAGAATGCCACAGGGCAATAAAGGATGCAATTAGTAAAAAGTAACAAGGCTACATGTTTGACCATAGAGCAATCCCAAATGTTGTCTAGTTCTCCCTTTTCTAAACTACAGTAGAGCTTTGTATAAGCAATAGTCATTACCAGAAAACAAAGGGAGTTCAGCAATACCAGTGCTACCATATAGCCCATAGCAGTGGGTTCTCCAAAAGGTAGTGGTAAACATAGTGGAGAAACCCCATACTCACTCCCAGTGAGGAGGGGTATCATTGCAATTATCAGTGCCAACATAAAGCAAAAGAAAATGGCAATTTTTATGCTAGCAATGGAGGATTTTGTTTCAAACTTTGTAGCGTGTTTTACAGAGAAGGCACGTTCAAGTGCAGCTAGGGTAAGGAGGAAAATGGAAGCTTCTGAAGCAAAAATGGAGAGAAGACCAGTTATTTGGCAACCAATTCCACTTTCCCACCGTGCTCCATACTGAGCAAAGCTACCAAAAGTTGACGCATCCACACTAGCCAGTACGCCGCTGGCCAGACCCATCAAGGCATTTACAATAGCTATTAAACTGATCAACAGTTTTATGGAGGACATATACAATGGAGATCTGAAAACTGTAGCAGACACCAGTGCGTTGCAAATAAAGGTCAAACCCACTATGGTCCACACTCCAATTCGGATCAGCCAGCTACCAAACAGATGGTCACATGGTTTGAAGGGACCTGAAATGACAAAAATAAAAAGGTCATGGAAAAACCAAGTGAACTAAAGCATAATTTTGCACTTCCTAAAGTGCAAAGATTTCATTGCTTCATGCAGGTTCTCCGCACAGCCAAGCAGTGAGTTTCAGTTTGAAAGGAGACCTGTGAATTTGCTCTTCCTTTGCAGTAATCTGAGACCCTGATAACATTCTGCTAAATGTATGTTGCATGTTGTGTTACTGGAGCACATGAGTCTTTGTCCCTCAAGCCAAAGTCTATGGGTTTCCTTTTGTGCGTAGCAGTACTAATGCAATGTGAATGTCCAGCTGGTAGTTTCAAGGAATGCTGTGAAGTTTGTCAGTGTGGGAAAAAAGCTGAAAGTGATGCCTCTCACTAAACTAGGGCAAGTTGCTAATGAATCCCGGTGAAGTGTGGTGTAATGGATATCAGCAGATGCACTTTGGTTATCTTAAAACACGTCATTACACGGACCAAGAAAATTGAGGCTGTCTTTGCATTTCAAAATGCTGCCTTTTTGAATGGGCTTCTGATGACCTGTGGCTGAAGTCAGGTCGTTATGATCAAAGCCTGGTGTGTATTCTCATAAACTGAGATGCATATGCTGGGCAGTTGAAGCTGAACGTTCTGCAGTCTGAGAAACATTATTTGGTACATATCTTGGTACAAGCCAGCTCTATTCTCTTGAAGCAAGTCCTTTACAGTGGTCTGTGCTTCTCCATGAAGACACTAACCCTGCAGCTCAGTTGCTCTCCCTATGACTAAAAAGGCATAAGTATCTCTTGTGTCAAGTTTTTCTAAGATACCATTTGAAAGAACAGCATGGAAGCTGAATTTTCTCTCGGGTCTGGTGATACCTTACCTTGAAGACAGCAACATTTTTGCGAACATAGTAGTTATATTTAGGCCATAAGAGAATATGTGATGGTCAAATGGTTCTAAATTCTTTGGCTTCTTGCCTTTTCTACTACATAACTTTAAAAAATCTATTATTATTTTCTGTTACAAAAAGGAATCTTGGCTTGGAATATATGCTGAAGTACTAGTTGTCACTTGGGTATTTTTGTTTATGTTTCACAATGAAAGAATGGTTAGGGAAAATGCTGAATCAAGCAAGCAAAACTTAAAACCACAGCTCTTAAAGCTGGAAGCAACCTTCCAAAGACACGTTACTTTCCTTGCCTTAAGGGAAACTTTCAGCGGAACTGGTGGCCTGTACCCTTGCAATTCAATCAATGTATTTATTTTTCCTTTCTGCCACACTGCCAAGCCAAGCATGCACTATCGTACAAAAGAAATGACAGTTCTGAGGGTCCTTTGCGATAGACTGTGTGCAGCAGTACAGTAGTGTTTAGTATTTCCTAGACATTGAACTAAAATGTGTGTTGCTTGAGAAGCTCGTGTAGAATAACACAGGGAAGTTCAGAAGAATTACTTTAGCTTTGCAAAAGACTGAGTGAACAAAGATTCTGCTCCCCTTTATCATCTGTGTCTTGGTAGAACAGCGCTTTTGCTCTCTCATTCCCTTGATAAGGGGGATCAGTTCTGGTGAAACGGACCTGGAGTGAGGATCTGATTCAGGACTGGGTAAAACACTCATAGGTGAATTTAATACCTGAATATTTTTCTGCACTTCAATGCAAAATTTTCTATTATTGTGCAATATATTTGTATTAATCTCACCTCTTTATTGCAAAATATCATGTTACTGTACTAGTATTAGATTCAGAGTTTGTTCTGCATCTAGAATATCTGGTAATACTGTGCTTGGATTCCTGTCTGTCTGGCAGTTTCATACCTGGAGAAGGTGAGCATTGCACTGAATGATGAGCTTTCAAATCTTCTTCAAAGTCAAGAAAAAAGTCTTCAAAATCACGCTCATCTGTGGGGGAGAAAATACCCAGATTTTCAGGCAAACTTCTTTTAGTACAAATTGCAGAAATGTCTGTGGTATTTAAGGCCTGGTCTTGCCCTTTTCCCTGCCAAACTGTGAGCAGAAGCAGACACATGCCTAGTTGGTTTTGAATTACTGTACTCAGGATTATTTAAAAAGTTGGCACAATCACTTCTCTGAAAATAATCACATTCTCTATTACCCAGTTAGCAATGTGACGACTGCCTAGGGAGGAGTTTAAAATACAAATTCTGCTGCTGTGCCAGGCTAGATAAGAATTAACTCAAGTTTTTCCGTTTCTTAAATCATCACTGTGCATTCTTGGGTGTATTCTTACTGGCACTAGCCCTGAACTCTGAGACTTACTGGTTTGCAGGAGTGGAGATAGCACAGAAAGCAGCAGGATGGTGTAACATGTATATGTGCACCTACGTAACAGGTAACAGGCCAAGTTACAGACCTTGTGCTGAAGGGGAAGAAAAATACAGTAGTCTTCTGTCCTGGAGAGCAGATGCACTCTCTGGTACCCTGGAAGTGCTGGGAAATATATCAGCAGGTATGCCAAAGTAGCCATGTAAGCTCTGTGAGTCATCCTGAAGCATGTGCACAGCAGGAGAGCCAAAGATGTGTTGCTGCTTCCAAGGCTGGCGAGAAACCTGATCTTTGCTGGCCTGCTCTTGTACGAAGTTACATACCAGCATCACTTCCCTGTCTCACACATAAAGGGAAGATTTCACTTCCCACTTTATTTTATTATTATTTGGACAGAAAGATGAGCGAGTGAGATTTGTGACAGACAAACCTGAAAAAATGAGTTTGCTAAGCACAGGAATGCTTGAACACCATAAAACTGCACAAGTCAGGAAGAGGCTGCATCTGCGACTGTAAAAGAGTGCTAGACATCAGAGACTGCTCACAGCTTTCAGGTAGATTGAAAAGCCAAAGATGGTGATTACCTTGAATTTGTAACAATCCCACATCCTTCCTGTGGAAATCATCAATGCTGCTATTCTCATCTTTGTTCCATTGGCTGGAGATTTTGTAGTGGCTCTCACAAGCTCCGAAGGCACAGCACTGGTAAGCATAAGGCATTTCCATGACCCTGTAGAAGAATAAAGAAGCATGCCATGATACTGATTTAGCAGCAGGGTTACTGGATTTTACTGCTCCTCTACTATTAGCATAGAGGAACTTGTTTAAATAGCCATGACTGAAAGCAAAAATATCTATGGGTAAAAATCAGTCATGATAATACAAAATGAGGGCTCGCAAATAAATTCCACAACAGAAATGCAAATGATTTCTAGGCTAATTTTAGGAAGGGCACAATGAAATTTTCTTATGCATTTCCATGGGAGATATGAAGCTGGAAGATACCTGCCTTGCCACTGAGTGAATGTTACTCTTAGGGCTGTATTATTATTTTATGGTTTTGAATGATTTTACAGTGTAACTAACTCACCAGTTTCTCCATGTTACTTTCTTAATAGTTTCTTTAAAAAAAGTGGATCCAAATATCACAGCTGCATCTACCTGCCTAACAGAAAAAACTAAAACATTACTTCTCAAATGGAATTTCTCTAGTTTGGGGAGAATGAGATCTTTTGGAATTCAAACTTTATACACCTCTTCCCATATCCAACTCTTTTCACAGTAAAATGGCAAAAATGGCAAAAATGTTTTTTGTGTACAAATGAAGAAAGCACTGCTCTAAACCAAAAGGCGAATGAATCAGAAAAGCACTGTGTGTGAAAACAGGTGTTAGCGAGGAACAGGTTTTACTTTACTAATTGTCTCAGAAACCAGCATGGTCATTGCAGGACACTGGATGTTTATTCCTAACTCTTTGAAGATCATTGGTATCTCTAACACATCACTGAGGATAGGTCTGAGTTTCAATGATTCTGAGGGCTTCTTTTGTCAGAAAACTGCTCATTTTTGGTATGTTTTGAATCTAATTCCTTTAGGGATGTGCAAAATCTGGAGTAGTATGGAAGAACTGAATGTATTCAGGTTCTACAGACTACTTCTACTCCCTCGATAATTTTACACTTTGGAAGCAGAGGTATTTAGTTTGCACAGTTTGCCAATAGTACAAAGTAAAACCTAACAAGTCACCTTAATTCCAAAAGCCCACTAAATGAAAAAATTCAAAGATAAAGAAGCAAAGTTATTCTGACTTAACTTAAAAGGAATAAAATAGAACTAGATCCTCCTATCAGATTACTTTCAACAAGTTAATCATGTGAATTAACATAATGAGCATTCCAAGCAACCTCTAACCCCCTGGGAAATCTGCAAAGAAATCAGTCTGATTCAGGCCCAGTGCCAACAGGACTTAAACTTGTGCGCTAGCCAAAAGCCTGGTACAAAGGGAGCAATTGGAACCCTAAGCTCTAAAGTGATTTTAAATTAGTGCATTTTGGGGCATTCAGATTGTATATACTTACATTTCTGTTAGGAACTAGCAACAAAAATATGTACCCTTGTACCCAAATACAATAAGCTTTGTAAGATATTTTTAAGGTACTCCAAGAAAAGTTCAAGATAACCAAGATCCAACTATTACGCAGCCTCATGCCAGCAGATTTAAATACTTAATTTCTAACTCATTTCTGTGCATGCTATCTTTTAAAATAAGAAGATAATCTCAATTGAACATTTTTGAACACATTTCCCAGATACCCTTCTTAAATAAACTGTTATTAAACTCATAGATTACTAGACTAATCCATAGCTAGTCACCTGGGCTAAACCCAAACTCAATCCCCAACTAGAAATGCCCCTTTTCTGGAAATAAAACAAATATTCCCCACAAACAAACAAATAAACAAAAACTTGTCAAAAGAAACACTGACAGTTCTGCAAGGTGATCACTGCAACTTGTGGCTTCTGACCTTTTAGAAGACATTGGTACACCTGGGGAAATGAACAGCTAGTGGATATTTTAGGCTCAAGGGACTAACAAATGTGGTTTCTCGTTATTCAAACAGATCTATGTGCTTAATAATGGCAGATTTCTAGAAGCTGTTGTGCTTCTACCAGCCTGCTGGCCTGCCTTACATTGAAAATGTGGACCTCTTACACTATACTGGTCCACTACTTTGATGAAATAGCCAAAAAACCCCAACTGCTTGTAAATTATCTTTAAAGAGCAAGATTCCCGTTTCTTATCCTGTCTGTTTTTCTAGCATCCTTTCTTAAACCTGAACAGTTTTTGGTTTCTCCCCCCTGGTCCCTCCCCCCTCCAAGTTACTAGGATATACATATAGACCTCAAATTGGCGAGCGCTTCTGATGCGTGTGCAAGGCGTAATTGCATAGAAGGACTGGCACCCAGAACACAGAAGACAAAACATACTTTGCAATGCAGAGAAATTAGTATCAGCTTTTCTCGGTGACAGAGAAATTTCTTTCTCACAAAAGATATACTTAACAAACTAATAAACAAACAAACAATATCCCCAACCAAAAAACAAACAAGAAGAAAGAAGCAACTCTCAGCCATACAGTGCTGGAAGTGACCCTTTTAATGGCTGGTGCTTTTTTGCTGTGGGTGATTAAATTTGGACTCTGTCAAATTAAACTCTTTTAGAAACACTGGCTGAATTTATTTCTCTCTCCTGCTTATCTTACTGATGGTATCTGTATCTTTGATAATTTTTCCACAGCAAGGAATACCTTTTTATTCTCAATTGAGCAGCAGAGAACACAAGGTAATTTTCCACATCACAAAGGTGTGGGGTTGATGGTGAATGGGAAGTTACAGTTATGATGAATGAAGCAAACACTGAGTTCTTTACAGCGCTGAATCAAAGCATCAGGTCAAGAAGGAGGGAGTGGATGGCAGCCTGATTTTACTTCCTCAAAGCTTGCCACAACAGGCTGGGCTCAGCTCTGCAGAGTATTCTTGTGCCATTGCTGAAAGTGGGGCAAGAGGATGCTCAGCTCTTCGATGAGCCTGTGTATTTAGCAGCAAAGACCCATTTAGACGAGCAGGAAGCTTTTACATAGGAATTTGTCTTTACTGTTCTAACCACTGTGTAGTTCCAACAATTACAAAGGGAGTTGAAATTTCATTTTGTTTGAGATCGCTGTTCAAGTTTGGCGCTTCATGCATTGTGTGTGTTGTGATCCTGTGTGAAGTCCTGGCCTCATTTTGATTTATGGTAAAAGTCCTGCAGGCTCCAGGCCAGGATTTTACCCCATTCTCTCTTTTATTGGATATAATTTGTTCTTTACAGATGTCAATCATCTCTAGATATATTAATTATTCTTTTTATATCTTCTTTTTTAAGACTTAAGCTACTGCCTGACACATCCTTGTTAACTGCTAGTTCTTTGAATGATTACGTTATGAAGTAGTTTCATACACTGAGGTGAAGTCAATGCCCAATCTCCTCTGTTACAAACTACAAGTATTTGGTTTATTAAGACTTTTAAGGCATTATTTTCTAACCTTGGAACCACATTTTGCAGCTCTTCTCTCAGTTTATATTAATATGTCAGCATGCAAGTGTTCTATTGTGGATCCCCCAGTGCTGTACACAGAATTTTAATCAGCTCCACGCTCCTGCTCATGACACCCTTACTGACAATTCCAACCACTCCAGTCCTTTTCATTAGTGGTAACATCCCCTTGAGTTGTCTGCCTGCTAAGGCTCATGGGACTTTTCCAGTGCAAAAGGCAAACCTAGTGAAGACATAAGGATGGAGTCTCCCTCCTTGATGACATTCAAAAGCTGTTTGAGCATGGTCCAGGGCAACTGGCTCCAGGTGACCCTGCTTGAGTAGGTCAGGTTGGACAAGATGACCTCCTGAGATCCCTTCCAACCTCAACCATTCTGTGATTCTATAACTATGTGCACAGATTGTTTCAAATTTTATGATAGCAAACATTTTACAGTAAAGCGTGAAAAAAATACATGCTGCACTTGACATCCTCTAATTAAAATGTAAAAATCAAGGGAGAATTACGGAATGCTCCCTAAAGCCCTGAAGTCAGAGGCAAAGTTCTCTTTATGGTGATTTCTCTATGGTCATCCAGTGACAGGCAGAGCTGCAGACAATCTCTAGAGAACATTTCCTTCCTGTATCGCAGAGCATTCAGCAGAAAATTACTAGCATCAAAATATTTTAGTAATAATGGCAGAGTATTATCTGAATCTTAATCAAAAGATAACAGAAAAAAACCCACAGTGAAACAAGAGAGGTCAAATATTTTGGAACTCCAGGAGTATATTCTTCCCTTAGTATTTGCTGTGGTGTCATTAAATATAATGGCAGTTCTGTAAGCACAAGCCAGTAGAAGGACGTATCACTAAGCTGATAGCAATATTGTTTTAACAGCTTTAGAAACATATCACCAGGAAGCAGATGTGGCTCGTATTAAGCAAGTATTGGGTTAATATTTCAAAACTCTTCATAGTCTCTTCAGTTAAAACTGAGCATAATAAAAGAAGTCTATCATTTTTATCATATTTGCTTTAGTTTTAATAGCACAGATCAAAGACTGACAATACGAAGTAACATACATTGCACACTGACACACCTTCCATTGCACATCAACACGAATGTGGCTTATTAGTTTTAATGATATACTCACTTGAGTTCTGGAAAATTTTCAGATGATATCAAACTTTGTAGGGCATGATTTCCTGTTAATTTTAAATGAGTTAGACCATGTAGACCCGTCACAGGAAAAGAGGACAAAAGGTTGGATGACACATCCCTGAATAACAGCAAATAAAAATCAGCTTAAGGGTTTTCATCCTTTTTCTTTAACTCTATAAGTGTCATGTTGGACAAACAGGTTAGACTTTTCTAACTCAATCAAAAATGACTGCATTAAACCAAGGCCCCAGTCAGCAGAGCAAAGCTGCAGCACCACTCAGGAGTACGCACCTAAGCGTCCAGCAGGAAGCTAACAGTAAGCATCTAGCAGTTAGCTAAGTCTCTGTTGCCTAATTTTGACTCCAAAAATCAGTTCCAGTTTTGAGACTAGCAAATGTATTTAAAATCCGCTCATTAGGTTGTTTGAATTAAAGAAAGCCAGTACCAGAACAGCTTTTCACAGTTTAAAAGATTCAGTGGGATGCTAGAGGGCATGGCTGCCCTGAAAGCTCCAGAGGCAGCAGGTCAGGTATATGGGGAAGATGTGTTTCAGGGTAGGGATGGGTCTGGGCTGGAGCACATGAAAGTGACAGTTCTTAGCTGAGGTTTGTCTGAAGAGCTGAGGGAAGATAGCGCAGATAAACACAGATAAGTAACTTGGGAAAACTAAAATAGGTGAACAAAAAAGTGATATAGTCAAGTATTCAGAGGGGGAAGTCCAGAGGTATTCTTTTCTCTATTTTTCCCTCTCCCTTCCATTTATTCTATGAGCCTTTTCAGTCCTTTTAACAATTATTTACACTGCAATTCTTCAGATGGTCAACAGTCAAGAACAAGGAAGAAGGGGAGTCTGATGTTGCTGAAATGCTTTTTTGCCCAAGGCTGAACAGCAAAGTTCCTATCTCTTGGACTATCTACTGAAATCTAAGAGTTAGACATAAAAAAGTTATGGTGTTCTACCTATCTGATTTAATGTGTGTCCTCTTGCTCACACCACAGTTAAATACCAAAGGTGAAATTCTGGTCCTACTGCAATGATAAAAATGACCACTGACTTCAGTCGGACCAGGGTTAGAGACCAGCATTTCAGGGAACACCAATGCACTATCACTGTGTGTGTGTTAAAGGGCTTTTTTCTTTAACCCTCTCTGCCTGTTCTTGCTTCTGACCAAAGGCACAACTTATTACTTACCTCACAAAGTAGGAAAGTTTGAGGAGGGTTCCAAAAGGGATGTCATAGACAATACTGTCTTTATGGACTCTTCAGAAGGCTTTGCACATCGACAGAAATGAGTACACCTTTCAAGTTTAGGTTTCCCAGCAGCAACTGGATTATCTGTGAGCAAATGCCCAGCAGTGTATTTTTGTGACAATCATGCAGCAGGATGACTCCAGGGGAATGTTTTTCCCATATACCCACTGCCTCAGGGACTCACTTAAAGAGACATTATAATGACAGTGGGAAGTAGGAAAAAGTAAGGACTGAGAAGTGCTCTGATCAAGGCCTGCAAAACTGGCTCCTGCTGTTTTGAATTTACTACAGAAGAAAAACTATTCCATCAAATGAGGAATGATGAAACAAAAATGCGTACTGAAAAACGTTTCTTATTTAAATTTTAATCCAATTCCTTAGTCCTGAAACACAACTAAAATGAAATATTCCTCACTGCTACAAGAGACTAAACTGCTAACAAATAAATGAAGAAAGGCAGAGGCACTGATTGCTTCATGAACCCCAAATCATTCTGATTATATAACATAATAGTTACGGGGGTTGGTGAAGTACAACAAAGCAGGCATTTAGATATGGATTCAACAGACCAGAAGATTAGAATAAAGAAAGCTTCGATTTCTGCTGGGGCACAAAGTTATTAAATTCTTGCATGCTCTTGCAAGACAAATGTGAACATTTGAAATGTAAAAGATACACAAATACTTACAGTTTGATCAGAGATGGTAAAGAGGAGAAGGCATTGGGGTGAATAATTTTAATTTTGTTCCAAGCTAAATCCCTACAAGAAAAGTGAGTGGAAAATTACATACCCACTGACTGAACATGGAAGTTTTCATACACTTGATAAGGATGCCTAAATATAGAAAAGGTATTATTTACATGCAAATATTTTCAATAAACTTCTGCATATCTCATAGTGCAAAATCTTTTTTCTATTTTTAAATTATATTAGTCAGTTAATGGTGTTAGTTATGAAACTGACAACTTCTAAAAAATGTCTTAACTCCTTCTACAGTCTAAAAGGCAGTTATTTTCAGTCTCAGTCATAGCTTCCTAAGGCAGCAGAAACAAGGGTGGGGTATATGGATTACTTCTAAGAAGTCCTCATGATGTGACTAGGAACAGAAAGTCCGTTGCCAACAGGCTTAACTTCCTAATCTCAATCTTCACTGCCCCTGAAAAATCAAAGACTGAAAGCAACTCTGAAAAGAATGTATGGGTTTGATTCTGCAAGTTCTGAAACTTAACAACCATGCGTAATTTCTTGACAAAATTACTCCATTAGCACATGTGTCTGTGTGAAAACTAGAAATCCACACGTAACCAGACTCTATTTCTTAAGACACTGTTCTCTATTAAAAGATTTCATGCTCCCTAGAGCTGATTATTAGGTGAACCTGCCATCACGTACCAGCTCTGGCTCAGCATCTCTCTCCAACTCTATCAGAAACATTTAAAAGTAATAGCTTTTATAGCTATAAATTAATGTCTTTGAATTCATTGCTGCAGATGCTAAAATTCACAATGTTTGCTCTCCTTTCATAGTTATGACCTAATGGGTGGAAGATCAAAGCGAGGGAGAACAGAAACAATGATGTTTTGGGGCATATAGTGAGCAGACAGTATAGACCTCATGCTTTTGAGAACCTGGGTGAATGGCTGTTAGGGCTGTACTCACAGAGACCGAAGAACAACCAGCTGCCGAAACGTGTCTGCTTTGATTTCACCGATTTCATTATGATGCAAGTCACTGAAACAGCAATAAGAATCTCCTCAGTTTCAAAGGCACTTGGAGGACGCTTCAGAGTGTTTTGGATTGTGTTTATCATACAATAAATCAAAATTCAATATAGTGTAAGGGTATGTATTTGGGACATGCCAGATCAATAACCAAGTTGATGATGCTGAAACACATTTGTATATAGATGCTTCTTCTTAGACTTTTTAGGGTAGTTTGACACTTACATTTTTTGAAGTTTTTTGCAGGCAGTAAAACAAGGTAACTCTTGCAGCAGGTTATAAGACAGATCCCTGTATACACAAGTAAATAAAAGATAAGCATCAAAGTGACATTAAAAGATCTTTCATTGTCTACCTTCACGCTCAATTTAAGATAACGTGTTTTTATCCCGCTCACAGAAGAATAGAAATGTGCAAACTCACTTATCATCTCTCATCTGTTCAATTTTCATTTCTAACTGAGGAGCAGAGAGAACGGGAAAAGCAAGATGTATTAACTCCATATCCTATGTTTGTAAATTCCTTTCATTGTCTGCCGATTTCCTGCCTGAAGTACAGACTTATGCTGAGTGTTTTATAGTAATGATACAGGCCATCTGCTCATAGGAAATTTTTGATTTACCTCACAGACTTCATATTCATCATGCTTAAATTCTAAGGAATATTTGAACCATTTAAAATAATCTGCTAAATAGATATACATTCCTATTTTTTTCAGAGAAGATCCTGTATTTTTCTGGTAATAATCACAAGGGACTGTAATCAGCTGTCCATTCTACACTTCTAATTAAGCACTATGACTCTGATCTTTACATCTTGTAACTGAGGGAAATGGTCAAAAAAAAAATATTGGAGCTAACTAACATTGAAATCAATCACTACATGGGGGAAAAAACCTCTTTAACAGACTTGAGCCAAAACTCAACAAATTACAGAATAACTGAAACATCTGGACTGATTTATAGTATAATGTAGCTAATCAAAACCAAGCCCAGGCAATTTGCAGAAATTGGAGGAAAAAAAAATAAAAGAACCAAACACTCACCCCCACCATGCAACAGTCTCATCTTATATATATACATGTTGCTCAGGGAGAAATGAATGGGTAATGTGCTAGTGAAAAAATATACAAAAAAAAGCTTATGCCTATAATTAGGAAAAATATCCTTTTCCAGAGTTATCCAATATTATCACGTAAAGGAGTAATCTCTTTCCAAACCTGTTTCAAATTCTTCAAAACTGGTTCATATCCACCCATTTACTTCCTTGGTAAAATTTCATTTTCACTGTTCCTATCCCAACAGGGACTTTTAGACTAATCTACATAAAATTAAAAAAAAGTGAATTTCCAATGAACAGTCCAACTCTACTATGAAATGTATGAGTTATTAATTACTTTAGTATTTATTTGCCTTCTGTTTTGAGGTTATTTGTCGTTTTTGAATAATCTGAATGGGGCCTACAAGGATGCCAGAGACGGACTCTTCATCGGGGACTGTACAGGTCAAGGGGGGGTTCAAACTTCAGTGGGGGAGGATTCAACTTAGATATTGGGAACTTTCACTTCACAGTGAGGGTGGTGAGGCACTGGAACAGGTTGCCCAAGGAAGCTGTGAATGCTCCATCCCTGGCAGTGTTCAAGGCCAGGTTGGACAGAGACTTGGGCGACAGAGTCTTGGGCGACAGAGTCTAGTGTGAGGCATCCCTGCCCATGGCAGGGAACTAGATGGTTGGAACTAGATGACCTTAAGGTCCTTTGAGCCCAAACCACTCTATGATTCTGTGAATGCAGGACATATTTAAACAGCATGCAGACTTCCCTGTGGCAACAGGCTCTGTTTTCCGTCTTTTATCATTCTGGAAATGATTATATTGATTCCATCACCTAAGACTTAATTTTTTCTGGAAATGTTCAGGACATCCATGCTGGTATTCAAATAATGTGTTATAATTAGTGCTATTTCAATGTTGGCCAAAGGACTAATACCAAATACATTCCTAGTGATGTAATACATAGAGGAAAGTGCTGTTGGCTCATTCTCAAAGAAGCAGACACAATGATTACTTTCATTAGTGATTACGCAAACTCCAAGGAAATTTCCAGGCTAAAATAACATTGGATATGTAGTATAAAAACTATGCCCCAACTATGCCAAGCAATAGTCTGTTAAAATTTCAGTCAGCTACTTATGTCTGGTCAGAAAAGAAACCAAAAGAGGAGCATGACAAGGACTCAAAACTGCACTCTTCTCTCAGTTATATTTTCCATTCACTTCACTGAATTATCTGCCTCAGTGAGGAAAAAAACCCCAGACTACTGTAGCAGAGACAGAATGAATGAAAGTATGGTAGTTCTGTTGTCTTTGAAACAAATTAAAAACCATTTTACCCTTTCCTAAAAATATGCGAAGTAATTATCTTTTTTGCCAACATATGGGAAATCCAGACTGATAAGGGGGTTGTGAACCTTTTGAGTAACACAGGGGCCTGCTCCCTGAACTGAATTCCTAAGAATTAACATGATACACAGTAATAGCAGCAATTGGGTAATTTTGAAATCACAATTATTTCATTTGTCCATTAATCTCTTGCATTAATGTAATGTTAATAATCTTACTGAAACGTACAGCACTTGGAGATTAGGTAACTGGTCACAAGCTGATCTGGGGAGAGAGGTGATCTGTGCTCCTGTGAGTGTCCTGTTGAAAATATTTATTTAAAAAAAAGAAAAAAAAAAGATTACTTCTTAAAGATTGCAAAATAAATGTATTTTTAGGACATTCTTTAGAATAAGTTAGTATCAAAAAAAAAAACCCAACCAAAACCAAAGCAGAAATCTTCTCTCACTTACAGACTCTCCAGACTTGTAGTCCCTGTCAGATCAGGAAACTCTGTTATCTGTGAAGCACCATTTAAAGTCCTAGAATACAAAAACATCATTTCAATACAATTGTGGTGAGGGAAGTGTGGGACGACTCTAATATTGCAATATATAAAGGCAATTAAGATAAAAAAGTAAGCACATACAGAGTTCTGAGTTCTGGTAAGTGTTGAAAAGCAGACTTTCCAACAAGCTGGATAGGGTTGTCATAAAAATGTCTGCAAATAGAGGATAAAGGATATTTTATGAAAAATAATTAAAAAAGATTCTAAATATATTACATGATCATACTATAAGCAAATTAGTAAACTCTCTACGATGAACCCCAGACTGTGCACCTCTGGTTGTAGCACCCACTAATCTATATCTATAAACCCCATTTCACACTTTGAATACTGATGTAGTCATTGTTTTCTTGGTTTTAAAGACAGAAGTCAGTCAACAAAATATTCCCTCTTCCTCCCAAGTTTGCAAAGATAGAAATCCACATATGAAGAAATACGTTATGACCTGGGACAAATTTAAGGTTAGTGGGTGAAGAAGTCAGATCTTCACCTACTCAGAAGAGGTTCCCTTGCACTTCTAAAGTCATGCTGCTTTTGATCCTAGAATAACATTGCTCAAGATGAATGAATGTTTTTCTTAAATTTATTTTACAGTATCTAATTTTCAGGTTTGCCCATTAAATGCATTGTCATATAAGACAATGGGAACTCAGACTGGAATCCATAAAGAGTAAGTTTTGCTAGCTTCTACATTGTCAGTAACACTGAGAGACTTAGAAGGAACAGTTCAAAGCAAAGGTTAAAGGCCAGAGACCACTACTCACTTCCCTTAAACAGGGCATACAAACTGTCATTCTTTCCACAAAATTGGAAAGATATGAGCTTGTTTGCGTGTATAATGATGTGCTACACACTACATTCACAAGAAGAGCTATTTGACAATTAGCCATAAATATGATACTTGGTTCCACGTTCGCTAATAAGAAGAGTCATGGAAAAGACTCTTATCACTTACATTGTAATAAGTGATGGATTACCCACAAATGCACGCTCAGGTATTGACTTGATGTTATTGCTATGAAATCCCCTACAAAAGGAAAAAAGGTTTACACAGTAAGTAAAAAAAATCTGTATTCACAAGGCACACCTTTTTTTTTTTTTTTGCTTGTAATAAGGAAAGTATCTGTATGTAAAGGTATGTCCTTGTTTTCAGGAATAAGACAGACTGAAAAAGGCAAAAGAAAAGAAAAACAATGAAATAGGTGGAATTCTACACTTTTCTAAAAGAACAAAACCAATACAGTAGTGTATATATATATTTCCTCCTGTACTTGTTAAACTGCAACTATTTCTTTTGCTGGGATAAAAATGGATTGCACAAGTTTATCAAGTAAGTGATTTTTACATTATGTTGTAATATGTTGAGCGTCCCACAACCATTGTTTTGTTGAAATATTTTAAATGTGGACATGAACAAACTATCCAATGTAGTTAGAAGACCCAATTTTTGTCTCATCATTAATTACTGGATTTTATTCATATGAGTAATTCTCCATTGTGAAAAACAAAAGAAACAACTAAGATTTCAAAAGAACAATGATGATTTGTGTGGGAAACTCCCGTTAGTTCAGTCGGGTATGAAAAAGGCTTTCCAGCTTAAATTTATGCATTTAGAAAGCCTCAAATTGTTCACTGATGCAAGCACACTTGGCCATTACTTGAACAGGTCCCACATTATGGGTTTTACTTGTTTAGGCATTATGCTACTGCTGATGAGCTACACAGCAAGGCTCTAAATCCCTAGCTTTTTTGCATGCAGTAAGAACTGCATCCACTCAGATGCAGACCCTAAGCAATATGAGGATGCTCTTTTATCTAGAACAGTTTTGTGGCTGCATTGAATGGGATTCAATACATGACAGAAAAGCTAAGGAAACAGCGTGACTATTTCCCAGCGCAATATCTGGCCCATGTCGCTATTCTGGCTTGAGTCAGAGAGCAGCCTCATCAGAAGCCCAGAGCAGACTCCAATGCATTTATGCACAGAAAAGCCTGAATCACTTCTGAGCTGGTCACAAGAGAGCATGCTCACGGCTGTAGCCTGTGTCCTGGAGGCTACACCCAAGTGAAAAAACCTGCCTGAACTTAAGGCACCTCATTGCCTGTCAGTTCACATAATGAGCAAAAGGGCAGTAAAATCTATGTGCGCCCCCTGGGTAAAAAGACTATATTAATGCCACACTGGGAAAAATGCTTCTACAGTTACCTTCAAAATCCAGTCTGTAAAACATTACATATACTTCAACTTTGGGTAACAGCTATACCCATTTACTTTGGAGAGGTAACTACTCCTGCAGCTGAGACCTTGAAGTGCAGAGCATCTGGGACAAGGGTGTCCCCGTAGCATCACACAGATACAGCTTTGAGTTGCTGGCCACTTGCCAGCAGAAATCCAGCTCTGACTTGCTGCCTTGGATGCCTCCAAGCTGGAGACAAATGCCATAGTCTGTGTTTTCAGGCCAGGCATAACTTCTGAGAGAGAAATGAGATCCCACTCAGAAACACCCTTACTAAGGTGGCCCTACAATGAGATGAACCTCTGTGGGCCTAGGCTCCCACTTGGGTGAAGACAGTAGTGCACGCACAACCTTGTGGGAACACCTTGTGCATTTAAGATAAGCTTTCCAGGGCCCAAACAAAATACTGAAGCACATGGTCTCATGGTCTGTGCTAGATTTGGGATGTCAGGTTGCAATTTCATGCTCCAGAGATTTCTTGCACCTACAAGCTTATCTGAAATGTAAGTGTGATAACTTAGAGGCGAAGTCCTATGGGGGCCAGCACGTAATCTCAAGCACATCAGGCACTTTGCAGGGTTATCCATGTTTGGCTACTGACTCCAGAGGTCAGCAAAAAGGCAGTCCTTCAAGGCCACTGGATTTCATACCAATTATTATGCCAACAAGCTGAGAACAACTGGGCTGCAAAACTTGTGGCCCCACTCCCTCCTCCAGAGCCACACTCTGCCAACACTGGAGGTGCTGAGCTGGAGTCAGCACCGCCTGAGGATCCCTGCTTTGGAAAAAAGTCCATGTAGCTATTTAAAGTGGCTTTAAGGTCAGTTTGTGATGTAGGAGGGGTACAACCATGTCCAACTAGTATATGATTACTTGTTTTTTTCAAAACTCTATGCTAATGGTACCAATAACATGTTAAATAATTCAAAGGAAAAGAATTCTCAACATACGCATTGATGTGTACAATTGTGTGTATGATGTGTGAATTTAATTTCCTTATTTTTTTGATAATTCATCTGTTTCTTACAATAAATTTGGCTCACTTCTTTCAATTTATGATTATTTTTTTAATGCAAACTGTGTCTGTGTATACAGAAGTGTTTTACTTACATCATTACAGAGAACTATTTACACTGAAAAGAAAATGCTTTAATTTAATGTGGAGGATGGAGGGAAGAAGGTTACACATTTAAACCTGATGGACTAATGTCTCCTTCTTCTTACACTAGGAGACTGTGACATACTGGACTGTTTGCAAAATCCAGCTGTTGTGTCTGGGATTCAAAGTGAATTAATTGTGTTTATTATTTACTGTATTCCAGGGATGAAGTTCCTCGGAAAAAAAAACCCACCGCACAGTGCAGTATACAAGTAAAAGCTGTCAGAACTTGAATGCTCTACACTCTGTGTTGAAAATGATCTTTTATGCAAGTTGGCATGTTTATTAGTTTTCTTAGGATATCAGTTTTTAAGGATTACTGATAAAATCACCAGCATTTAAAAAAAAAAAATAAAAAATCATGTACTAGACAAAACATCCTCCTGCCTAATAGGAGCTCTGTACTTACAGTTCTTTTAGGTTTGTTAGTGTCCTGATAGCAGTGGGGAACTCGTCCAGACTGTTGTAATTTAAATCTCTGTGTGAAAATAGATTTTATTATTTAGGTTATGCACTGCATAGCGGATAACATACATAGAATTTTTGTCATGAAGTATCATCTTCCATGCATTGAATAAATACATACAGACAAAAGCCAGGATATCCTTGAAAGTATATGGATGTTCTCCAATAAACTCTGTTTAGGGCACATCATCATTTCTATTTTTTGTCAGGGTCCTATTTTTAGTTATATCTTAGCTATTCTGCAATGAATAAAATGTAAGTGGATTCAGACACTATTACGGGATTTGCTGTTTTTCAAATTACCCATCCTTTTCATTACTTGAAAGTATTAATGGGGAAAAAATCTTTCAAAGAGAATATTCAGCAACTTTATACAGTGAGCTGTTTTTCACATGGCTAATACATCTTATTATAAAGGTTTCATTTGCCTCCGATTCACTGTTTAGTTGTATCAGTCTTTCTGTTTGTTTTATTTGTGGTTAAGTGGTAAAAATAAGAGACACTGGAGTTTGAAGGGTAAAAATGATTGGTAGAAATCTTCTTCTAGCTTAAATAAGTGGGAAAACATACAATAAGTTCAATGTTGCCATTATCTGTATTGTTAATTTCAAGATTTGTCAATGTTCATACAGAGAATGTTTCTAACTACACAAATTGCAAAAACAGTAGTTTAGCTAAGATAGGGACTTCTGCTTTAAGAACTGCTCGTGCTGCAGTGGTGATTAGACTTTATTCAGGTATGCAGAATGGACTATAAGCCTTCTTTGGCCCTCAGCATGACATGCGCATCCTCTAGCATCCAGGAGACACGTGAAACTAAAATTGAGATATGCTAAGTTACTGTGATGTTCTCTGGCACCACTTTGTGAAGAATTTAGTCTGAAAAACTTGAGCAAAAGCCTTTTTGAACAAGCAAAACACAAATCACAGTTTACAATAGATTGAAATTGAAATAGTATCAGGCTGAAGTAATGCAGGCAGGAAACTGCTGTCTGAACTCAACAAGGCTTTCCTTCCTGCTTGTAAATCTCTCTCTCCTGCTTATTGACAAAAAGAGATTACAGGCATGTACAGTTTGGTTTTGCCCTCCAGTGACATGTGATTTCCAGACCTATGCATTGATGCAAACAAATGATCTTAAAGCTGGCATCCATCATTTACACTGAGATCTCTTTAGATTATCTTGAAACTATCTGGAAACTGGTCTATACAGAATGCAGTTACTGTGCTTCAGGCAAGTGCTATATTCTCTTGCTGCAGTCAAGCGGCTGCACCTACACTTATTCCCAGGTTCTTGACTGTCCTTTATGTTCTCATCTCTCTCATGCCAGGTGGCTGGGACTGGGTTTGCAATTACTTATTCTATTGTTCTGTTTTTCCCCATTTTTGACCAAGTGCCATGTGAATATCACTTAAAAAAACAAAACAAACAATTACATTTTCCTTCTCCCTTTCCTGTCCCCCTTTCCGGTGCTACACTAAGGGACTTCCTCTCAACTCACAGCCGGCTAAGAGTCAAAATTGTAAAATTGCAAAACTGCAATTCAGTGGCAAGGGATCAATGTAATCAAAACTAGTGGTAAAAAAAAAAAAAAAAGCCCAAGAACTTCTTGCTTTCTGCTCTTAATGAAACATGAAAGTGGGCAATACATTGTTCTGTGGATGAGAAAGCAAAGAGTCACCTTTAGACTAGCATTATTCATATTTGAAATTATTTGTTCCTCATAACTGGCATTTTAGCCTCTGTCCTGGTTGGGTGAAATATCAAAAATCTCTGAAAATGATGCAGTTGACTGTGGCAGGTGCCCCGCGAAGGATATGCAAGTTTTTACTGTTCCTGTAGCATTTTGGGGGTTTGTGGCCTACGCCAGCAGACACCACTTTTATTCAAATAACTCTGGAGTGAAATACTTTTAGCACCATCAGCACTGCATTCCTGTTTGTCATTCTTCTGTAGAATTATTCTTTGTTAGAAAACTCGGGAAAATTTGAATAGGTCTGAACGGAACTACAGTGGAAACTTGGTGAAATTTCTGTCTGTACCAGTGCTATTCTTTATCAGAGTTCTTGAAATACAAAAACTTGGATAGAACTGAAACACTCTTCTTCCTCCCTTGTAAAAAAACATGCATAATTTGGCTACCTGGCACTTTTGCCTTTTCCAGGGATAAAAAGCCCCATTTTATAACACTCCTCTATGGTGAGACAGTTTTTCATTGTGACAATTACCCAATCTAGCTATTTGCTTTACTGATTAAACAAGACAAACAAATAGTACTAAACTAGGCAAACATAACTGTTCATGAATAGCCACTTCTTTTTCAATGCCCAGTATAGTTTTCAGCTGTTCTTCAATTTATCAATTGACAATGCTTATTAAAAAGGCAAAGTAATTTTATAGTCAAAAATAGGATTTGCTACGTAGAGTCATTGTAAACCACCACTTAGATCCTGTAAGCGATTAGGCAAACCAAAACCCACATTTGGCTTTTAGGCTATTTTTATTCTTTCAGAATATTAATGAAAACACTCTAAAAAACGGGAAACAAATAAGAGGTCAACTCACAAAGTCTCTAGGCTGTGGAGCCCATCAAAGCATTTCTTTCCCAGGGAGTAGATTCTATTGTTATGGAGATGTCTGGAGGGGAACATTAAGCACACAGTCAGAAAAGTACACTGCACACAGTGGACTTAAGCAAAACATTTTGATGGTTAAATCAAAAGCAACTTATTTCCAGGCATGCACTGATTATATGCAAGTCATGCTTTTGCAAGAGCATGTATAGAAGGCACCTCGACCAACTTCCCCCCATTCTCCTGTATCTCCCCACCCATGAAGGCTTCCATTTAGAAGGGATTTGTTTTAAATCACCTAGATTGTTTAAAAAGGGCATATCCCAGAGTTCCAGGTTGAGGGTTGCACATCAAATATTGAGAAATTCTAGAGATATTCTCAGTGGTGATTAATTAACATGTTGTCTTAAAAACTGTGTGTAGGACATGAGGTGTATAAGGAAGATGTATATTCAAAGGGTGTCAGAGGGTATGACACAGAACAGGAGCAGGTGAGGAGATGGGTAACACAGCAGATAGGAAAGGGGCATTAGGCTTGCAGAATGAAAGAAGACACAGAGCCATAGGACAAAAAGTCATAGCTTCACTGATACGAGTAAGCTAAGCCATCTCAAAAGAACTGTAAATTGCCTTCCTTTGAAACTATAAAAACCAACAACTGCTTTCTCTGTTTAGCAGTTGAAAGTAATTTTGTTATATATTTCAACCGACTTCCCACACACAGGCTCAGAGTGCTGACTATTTCTAATATTTTTAGACTAACATGGTAACCCCCCCCCTATGTGAAGCTTGTTAATGTGAGCAGATAAAACCTGGAGCCACTTCAGGCTGTTTTTTAAAAAGGATGCCTTTTTCCCAGCAGATTTTTCCTTTTATTTTATTCTTGACTGTACCCCTAAAGTGGAGTGAAACTATGGGAGTAGCCCTTTAAAAGAAAAGAAGGGCTGTGAATAAGGGGCTGCCAGGCACTTTCCCTTCAATACTTCATTCTGTTTTGAAAATAATGTTGAAAATCAGAGGGTCCCTGAAAGTTCAGCAGAACCTACAGAAATTGAGTTTATCTGTCCATAAAAGGCAGGGATTCTGATGGCAAAATGCAAATCTTCTGTGAGTTTTTCCTTTCCCAGGAAGAAACCTAATCAACTATTTTTCTTAATGACTACACTGACCTTTAATACTTTAGTTAGCATGAAGAGCGCATATCCAATTTGCAATTATGTTTGGATATTTAATGATAGAGCTTCAAACCTGCTCCAATTGACCATGCATTTTTGCACTGAGTTGAAACTTTGCCAGACTGTATAGAGTAGCAAACAAAAGAAAGCAGAACCACACACAAAGATTCTGATAAGCCAAAAATTTAAATGTTGTAGATCATGAAGAATGATTCAATTATTAATCAATATAAGCCCAGAAGATTAGAAATAAGCAAGGCAGATCTAAACCAAGGAAACCTAACTGAACAGAAGTAACCAAGGCATGAAAAGAATTAATTTTCTCCTGAATTTCTTAACCCTTCTCTTATCATTACATTTTTGGTTGGGAACTAGAGCACAATGTTCAAGGGAGTCTCTTGCCTTTAGCATTATTAAGTCTAGAAGCTCAGTTAAACTACAAGTTCATCCAGTCTTTAACTTGATTTGGTTTGATACTTAACGTAAACAAACAGAAGACAAAAGTTTTGCAGCACAAGGCTGCTGTTACCTCTCATTTTTGGTGCCCTATATGCTTATATGAATACATTAAAAACTAGGCAGAGATGGTGATTTTAACTGTCAACAAAAGAACCCTGGCGTGTGCCAGGTTCAGTGCTTACACTGGGGCTACAATATGCTAACATATGCTAAGTGTCTTAGCTTTGTGACTATGGTTTTGGACAGCTTGTAAAGCTCGAATATATTATTCTCTCTTTAATAGTGTAACATTTTCCAAAGTGCCCTGAAATAACTTCTCCACCTCAGTTTCTCCAGCCAGTCCACGTTTTTTTCCATTTGGTACATTCCCAGAAGATAAAAAGCTGAAACTGTGCTTCACAGTATACCCTCTGGATTTTGGAGCAAGCTATGCATATTTCATTTAGTTAAACTGTTATGCAAACATAACCAAATACAAAACTACATATTCTTTCTGTGAAGGGAAATGCATACTTTTTCTACTGGACAGCATTCTTTCCAAGTCATCCAGAAAGCTTTCAGTTCATTTCCTGTTTCTAATCTTCCCTAATTTAGCCTTGGAGTCTTAGAGGATACACGATTCATCTCTTCCTGTCTGCTCTGCTGACCAGATAGGGTGATTGTTTAATTCCCTTACGTAGTTCTTCATTGGTGATGGAAACTTTTAAGCTAGATCAAAACAAGTGATTTAGCAAATGCCAGTTCAATTGTAGGAAGATGTAAAAAAGTCTGCTTCTTCAAGCTAATTTTTTAAAATTTCAGTGTGCTGTTCATATGCAATTCAGAAAAAGTAATCTATATTTCAAAAGGAACATTTTCTGCAACAAACAAAACTGACCTCTTGGTAAAGGAATATCACTAAGCCTAGTGCAAACGTAGAAGGGAAATTGCAGATTCATAGCCTTAAGATATCAATTTAATATTCAGAGTGCAAGACAAAACGGATGTTTAATTAACCCAGGGATATACCTATTTACCTATCATTTGCCATTTGTCTCAAGCAACTTAAAAATTAAACATAGCATCTTCAAGTTCTTTATCTCAAAGAGGACAAAGCCCTGCAAAGAAGCTGAGATTGTGTCTAAAAAGCAATCAATAAAACTTACAGAACTACCAAACTAGACAGGTTTCCAAAAGCATAGTCTGGGATGTAATGAATTTTATTCAATGCCAATGTCATTGCCTGAAGTGCTGGTAAACTTCTAAAAGCTTGGACGGGAATTTCTGTCAAAGAATTATCGTCTAGCCACAGGTGTCTAAGGGAGACCAAGCCATTGAAGCAGTTGGGGGGCACATAGTTGATGTGGTTGGCATCCAGACGTCTAGAAGAAAAAGAAACAGAGAAAATTGACTCTGAGAAAAGAACAGTGGACTTCCATAATGACTATCAGAAGTTGTCAGCAACAACACAACCCCAAAGGATGGACATGTGTGGCCACATCCATTTTTCTGGAGATCTTACATTTCCATCTTGCTTGCAGCCTCAGCCCTGACTCACCACATTATGTTTACAAGTCTCCTTGTCAGCTGGCTCTCACAGACAGCTCTCCTTTGGAGCCATCAGCTCACTGAGAGCACACACCAATCATTTTTGGGCAGAGCCTCTCTACAGACCAGGTATAAATTTGTTTCCTTTCCCAATCATTTGAAAGTATGGAACAAAAAAGTGCAAGAAACTGAGCAAGAGTTTCTCTTTCAGAACCTATAAATCACTGAGCTGCAAGATGGGTTTCCGTATATTAGACACTCATTCTAAGAGCCAAAAATAAAACTCACTTCTGAGTCTCTGTTCCCATTTTACCTTTCATGTAAAATGTTTATTCCAATGATTATAATGAGCACCGAAGTTCACATTTTTTAGTAGTGGAGCAAAATGTTTTAAAAATAGATTAGTACTGCTAATGCAATGTATTTATTTTGAGAACGAAGTTATTAAATACACTTCAGTCGCTGCAGAGCCAACAGAGGGAGCTCAATTTTGCACGTTGTGCCTCTCCAGTCTGCAGGTGATATCTTGCTCTCACGTTTGTGTAAATAAGGACGAAATCTACTGTACCTCTTGCAGATGTGGTGCTAGAAATATTATGTCATGTATTCACTGGCTTTTGCTTTTGCCCTGTTTTGCTTTCCCATGGTGATGCTTTCAGGGAAAGATTTAAAAGTGTGCTTCACCTTTCTGAAACTACGTAAAACACTCAGCTGGTGAGCTGTACTCCGAAACACTTTTAATGTGTTGTAGTGACTTGCACCTTGCTCAGAACATGAAAGCCACATTCTAAAACTCTCCTTGAAGATGTCTGTACAGAGGAGTAATTAAGTGAATGGTGAAACAGAAATGTAAATAGATGTTTGAAAACACTACAGAACAAACAACCACACCCAGGGTACAAAGAAGTAATTCTGTACAACCTAAATTTGGTCTGCTTGAGAGAAGTGCAATACTCTTTGTGGCAGGCATACTAATCTCTTTATTTAAAGCTGCTTCCTCATTTACAGTCATGTAAAATGTCAGGTCCATTCTATCTCCTGCTCCATGCTGCTCCTACCTTCTGAATGAGAACAAATAATGACTGCTAAGGCTCTGTGCCAGGCTGACAAATAACTGAGACAAGGTCAGTTGCAACAAATTTATAAAGTTCAGTGTCAAAGCCCCTGTACAATTAAATTTTGGATATAATAACTGACATGGCTGGCAGCAGAGACAGAGCTTCCAAAAAAACTCAAGGGTCTGTCAACAAATGGGTGAGGCTGGAAATGTTTAGAAATACTTGTGCTGTACCTCCCCCCCCTTCTCCAGGCAACAACCATGCTACGCCTGTGTTTTCAGAGAAGGTTTAATTTGAACGAGTAGATGAGGTTTCTTTGTGTTTAGTCAGAAGTAAATTTCTTCCCTGGGTGATGCTGGTATGTAAACTAAGAAGTCACAGTTACCTTAGTTTGACAGTTACACTGATTAAAGAATGAAGGCTTTATTCAGTTTATACTGTTACTGTATTACAGTTAACATCGTGTTCAATAGGAAGCCTGCCTGCGCAGCTCTGACGTCCCTGGTGACTCCACAGGAGTTACTCACAGGATCCCTGGCTGCGTGGTGAAGCCAAAAGTCAGTTGTTTCTATGTGATCCTATGGTTGAAATGGCACTATTTCTGCTGTCATCAGGGAGACCGAGACTTTTATCTTTCTGATATTTGGTAGCAAATCAAGGAACTGACTTTTTTAATAGCTGAAGCTTCCAAATACAAACCCAGCACTGGCTATGTAAACAAAATACACAACAGAAAACCAGGAGTGCTGTAATATACATGAAATTCTAGGTACTTGAAAATAGGTAGGGAAAATATGGGCCGTCTCCGGAAAGAAACCAGAGACCATGTTATGCAGGACATGGAGAAAGCTGAGGTACTCAATGACCTTTTTGCCACAATCTCCACCAGCAAGTGCTCCAGCCACACCATCCAAGACACAGAAGGCAAAAGCAAGGACTGGGAGAATGGAGAGCTGCCCACTGTAGAAGAAGATCAGTTTCAAGACCACCTAAGGAACCTGAAGGTGCACAAGTCCATGCATCTGTGGGTCCTGAGACAATTGTCACATGAAGTGACTAAGCCACCATCCATCATATCTGAGAAGTCCTGGCAGTTCAGTGAAGTTCCCACTGACTGGAAAAAGGGAAACATGACTCTCATTTTTAAAAAGGGGAAAAAAGGAGAACCCAGGGCACTACAGGCCAGTTGGTGCCTGCCAAGATCATGGAGCAGATCTTCCTAGAAACTATGCTAAGGCACAGGAACAATAAGAGGGTGATTGGTGACAGCCAACATGGCTTCACTAGTGGCAATCATGCCTGACTGATTTGGTGGCCTTCTACAACAGGGTTACAGTATTGGTGGATAAGAGAAGAGTGACTGATGTCATTTACCTGGACTTGTGCAAAGCATTTGATGCTGTCCTGCAAGACATCTTTGTCTGCAAACTGGAGAAACATGGATTTGATGGATGGACCACTTGGTGGATAAGTAATTAGCTGGATGTCCACACTCAAAGAGTTGCAGTCAACAGCTCGATGTCTAAGTGGAGATCAGTGATGAGTGGCATTCTCCAGGGGTCGGTATGGGGATCAGTGCTGTTTAACATCTTTGTTGGTGACATGGACAGTGGGATTGAGTGTGCCCTCAGCAAGTTTGCTGATGAAGCCAAGCTCTGTGGTCCAGTTGATAGGCGGGAAAGAAGGGATGCCATCCAGAGAGGGACCTTGACGTGTTTGTGGGTGGACCCATGCCAACCTCATGAAGTTCAACAGAGTGAAGTGCAAGATCCTGCACCCGGGTTGGGGCAATCCCAGGCACAGCTACAGGCTGGATGGAGAAGAGATTCAGAGCAGCCCTGTGGAGAAGGACTTGGGGTGTTGGTTGATAAGAAACTCAACATCAGCTGGCAATGTGCACTTGCAGCCCAGAAAGCCAACTGTGTGCTGGGCTGCATCAAAAGAAGCAGGTAATTCTCCCCCTCTACTCTGCTGTCGAGACCCCACCTTGAAGTACTGCATCCAGCTCTGAGGCCCTCAGTGTAAGAAGGATGTGGACCTGTTGGAGCAAATACAGAGGAGGGTCATGAAGATGATCAGAGGGATGGAGCACCTCTTCTAAAGAGGTATGAAGACTGGTTGAGAGCGCTGGGGTTGTTCAGCCTGGAGAAGAGAAGGCTCTGGGGAGACCTTAGAGCAGCTTCCAGTACCTAAAGGGGGCCTACAAAAAAATATGGGGAGGGGCATTTTACAAGGGCTTGTAGGGATAAGATGGGTAATGGCCTTAAACTGAAAGAGAGGAGATTTAGACTAGGTATTAGGACAAAATTCTTTACTGTGAGGGTGGTGAGACACTGGCACAGATTGCCCAGAGAAGCTGTGGCTGCCTCATCCCTGGCAGTGTTCAAAGCCAGGCTGGACGGGGGTTGGAGCAACCTGGCCTAGTGGAAGGTGTGTCTACCCATGGCAGGGGGTTGGAACTGGGTGATCTTTAAGGTCCCTTCCAACCCAAACCATTCTATAGTTCTATGATTCTATGAATTATTGTTTAAATAAAGCTTGGAGGAAATCAGGCAGCTACACTTATTTGTGCTGCAGGTCCTGTAACTGCATTACATATCCTGCAAGAGCTTGTAAGAAGTACTGCCTCAAGTGCTCTTTTGTTATCTAATCTTTTTTAAATTTCCAAGTGCCATTTTCCCTCTTGCTGATATTAAAAGGTTTCAGCAGTGGTTAAGTTTCCTGTCATACTGTAGGTAATGCACACTGATGTATAAAGCATTGATCAAAATCGCTGTTTTCAGTCAATTGTTTTACATGTGTTGATCAAAGTTTTGGCACTTCAAGAACTAAACCCATTAACTCACAAACATGACCCTACTTATAATTGAAAATATATAGATAACATGTGCTGAGTTTGAAAGCTGCTATTATATTCCAGAGAGAGCCAATTTAGGGAAACAAATACTTGATTTCTTCTGATAGGCAGCATGTAAATAAAGCAGCCAGTATGAAATTCACCATGAGCTCACTTAAAATGTCTAAACCTTTCAAAGCAAATGCTTGAGCTATGTGGACTGTATCCCACTGGTGTTTCTTGTGACATACTGTGAATGCTACAACCATGTGCATAAATTATGAAAAGATCTTATTCATTGTAAACAGGACTAATTTACTGGTACTCTAAAATGGGTGAAAAAGACTTGATTTGCATTTTTTTATCAATTCAGTATGACTGGATACTTAAGTTTTATGCCACTGGTAGGTTTCTGAAGTAATGTATACTTTTTTTTCCTTTTCTGAATCTTCTCTCAAGAGCAAGCCCAGCTACAACCAGGTTGTACCTTGTGATCAAGAAATTCCTTAATGTCTTGTTGGAGTGTCCTGCTTATTCATTCAGGGTTAAATGAAATGCTAGGTATGGGATCAGGAAGGAGATTTCTCCCAGGTCATTCTCCCCTCTGAAATGAACAGCCATTACATGGATTGCCTCTTCTTGCAATGGATGAAGGCCTGAATACAATGAAGGGACCAGAGAAGAGGAGAGCTACAAAGACAGATAAAGAAGTCACGTTCAAAATGATCCTTCTGATGTTTAAGTTTTAAACAGGAGAGGTAAAAACAAATGAAAAGGAGCTATAAGTAACAGGTAGGGGAGGCAGAGAACTGAGAGCACACATTGGGCTTGGTAGATGAAATAAGAGGTTCTCTCCTCCCTCTCCTACCACCTTCCACTCCTCCTGACCTGGCCCTGTTATGCAGGAAGCCACAGCCAAGCCTCTCCACAAGGCATGGGGACAGGGCCTGTCTGGGGAGGGTATAACAGGAAGGAGGGGCCACCTGCAGCCCAAGCGTCTTTGCTAGTATGCAGTAACAGGCCCTCTCAATGGTTTGTTCACATGAGTTTGACTAAAGCCTCATTTTAGTAGTGGCAGGTGACATTGAAACTGTCTGAAAAGTGGATGTAATGAAAATACAGCTGGCTATTGTGAGCCATGTTTTTCAAACATGGCCCTTAACGCAGCATATCCCTTTCAGTCCACAAGGGAAAATGATAGGACTATTGTAAAAGGTTAAGTACAACACACCAGCACAGCAGTTCCCACAGCTCACTTTCAGCTCTGCCCTCGTATGGGTTTCTACAGAACTGATGTAGAAAACCCTGTGTGGTAATAGCAAGACCAAAAAAGAAAAGTCACAAGTCACAGTTGAGAAGCATTTGTGTCTGTCCCACTGCTCAGTTTTCCATGAGGAGGTCTCTGCAGCTCTGGGAGTTTCAACCTGTAGTGTTTCTCTTCATATCCAAACATGCTTCATTCAAGTCAGTAGGTCAGGATGCCAGCTGACTGCATAAAGCGAAACAGCGAAGTGCAGTGCTATGTTTATACAAAGACTGGCCCCGATACTTGGTAATCCTTCAATCCCCACAGATGGGAAAAAGTGGGGGCCAGCAGCAGTTTTTGGGTTATCCTAGGAATCTGCCTGCAGACTCAGGTCAGGAGTCCACAGCTAGACCAGCACATCTGGCGTGGCTGGGAACGCTCCCAGGTCCTGTAGCCAGCTGGAGCCTAGCCTCCCAGGCGAGGTGGCTGTATGCAGAACTCCTACTGGGGACAGTCCCAGTGGCATGCGTACTGCCAGATGGCCCTGGGGAACAGTTCAGGCAAATACTAGTTGGCATAGGTCAGAAGTGCGCCCAGGACCTCGTTAACAGTAAAGCAGGACAGACGGTCATGGCCAGTGCCTGGGAGTACAAAAGCACTTTGCTTTGCTAGGCTGGTTGTAGCCACACTGTCACTGTATGGTGCCCAGAAAGATCTCAGAAATCTAGTGTGAGCCCCTGTACTGATAGCCACTCCAACAGTGGCTTCTTGTACTCCTCCCACATGGTGTACATCCTGGTCACCTTCAGCCATGCAGGATGATTTTTGGCTAGCAGTTCTGAGGTTGAGAAATTTGTCTGTCCTTTACAAATGCAATTAAACCCCCCCTCTTTTGAAATTACACGGAAGACAGAAGAGAGCCTAGATGCCCAGTAGCTTCTACTGGATGAAAAAACCTATCACCCAGTGTCCTGGAATTGCTGATCTATCCAGCCTATTTGCACCACACTTTGAAAACAACTGGCTCTGCAGCTGGTTGAGTCAGGGACTGCATCTCAGAAAAATAGTAGCACATGCATTTTAGGCAACCTTGCACCTCTATCTTCCTCCCAGCTGCTTATCAAGCTAGAAAAGTGTCTGTGACTGACAGGGGTGGTCTGATATTGTACTATGACTTGCTTCATTTTCGGTCACTCTTCTGTTACCTAGCTGTCGTGGTTCAAGCCCAGCTGGCAACTTGGAACCACGCAGCCACTCGCTCACTCCCCCCCCCTTTTTCTTCCTCCCCCCGCTCCTGGAGGGATGGGGAGGAGAATTGGAGGAATGTAACTCCCACGAGTTGAGATAACAGCTCTCCAGTAACTAAGGTATAATACAAACCACTACTGCTACCAATAATAGTTCTAAGAGGAATAACAAGGGGAGAGGACACAACCGCTCACCACCCGCCGACCAATACCCAGCCCGACCCGAGCAGCGATCTGGGCCTTCCGGGTGACTCCCCCCCAGTTTCTATACTGGGCATGACGTGCTGTGGTATGGAATACCCCTTTGGCCAGTTTGGGTCAGGTGTCCTGCCTCTGCTTCCTCCTGGCTTCCCCTCCTCTCTGGCAGAGCATGAGACTGAGAAAGTCCTTGGTCAGAGTAAACATTACTGAGCAACAACTAAAAACATCGGTGTTATCAGTGTCGTTCCCAGACTGAAAGTCAAGAAACACAGCACTGCACCAGCTACTAAGAAGGAGAAAAAATGACTGCTGTAGCTGAACCCAGGACACCAGCACACCCCAGGGCTCCAGTAGCTCAGGTGGTAATAATGAGAACACTGCAGTGGTGAATTTTGAGACATCTTTGTGTATGTGTACAGACAGCTGCATGGGTACACACAGCCTTGATTTAAACTGTGGGAAACTCCTCCTCAGGGAGTTGGTGGGTACCTGTTGAGGTACCAGGTTTCCTAAGAGGATGAAGTCTTCTGTAGGCTTCATTATCATGGGGTGTGACATGGAAAACCACAACTAAAGCTCCTGTCTTTTCATGAAAACAGTTCTCTCAGAAGAATGTGATCTCATCAAAGTTGTTTTGCCTCTTAACTAAAAATCAGGATTAGTAAAACAAGCATGAAACTGGAAAAAAAAAATGTTTGAAGTTAACATTTCTGAAGAAAAGACTTTTTAATTTCAAACTTAAACTGGAAGCCTTTCAGAATACTGAGCCCTCAAAGTCTTCAACTCTTTGTTTGGATTAAGAATGGAAACTTCTCTTGAAATGTCTAATATTTAGAGGGATTTGCTGACCTGTTCCAACCAGCCAATTATTAAGAACATCTAAGATGATTTCTAGATAATCTTTTATGTAAAACTCAGTGTAACCATCAGATGCTCCACAAATACTAAAATACCTCAAAAATAAAATTTATGCAATTTACAAATTCCTTTAGGAAAATTAAAACCAATGTAATAGATACTATTTTATTGTTACTTGTAAAGTCAAATTAATTTTCCTCACTAAATTGCAGTTTTGCAGATTGTCAAGGGAGAAAAGATGGTTTCTTTTTTTTTCCCTACCAACTGTTTCCAGTGATTTGGAAGATGGGCTATGTTGTATTCTGCCCTATTCTCTACTACTAAAGTAGAAGTCCTCTTAATTTTTACAGGAAGGAAAGCAGGTGATGCAGTAAAAAAGGCTTGCTTTTCAACGTCCTTCACAACTGGTTTGGCATGGGCAGTGAGATAGCACCCGATCTGTTCTGGATTTTGAAAATTTCTGCCTCTGACAATGGTACTTAAAGAACGAATCAATAGACACATGTAAAAGGTTTTCAGACTATACAGTTATAGTTGAAATCACTAAAAGGCTGCTGGATTTAAAAGCAGACTGGAGATACTGATGCTGCAGAAAAACAAAATCCAGAGACCATCTGCTAATAGCTGGTTCTAAAGAAATATATTTGCACAAGGTGCAAAACAGAGAAGACAGCTCATGACTGACACCAAGTCCTGCTGCCAAGATCTAAGTTGTGACACGCCACTGGCTGTGTGTTCCTCCTTTTCAGTCATGGTACCTGTGAACATGTTTTCCTCTTGCTGGCTTAACAGAAATAAATGCCATTTGAATTGTTAGGAATAGTAATCCAGATAATTTGTATTCACACTAGATTTCAGAGGAAAATGATAGCCCGTATAATAAGTTGAAGATAACCTTCTGCTGAACTTGGAGATGAAAACTGTATCTCAAAATCAACACGTTCTTGTTACTTCCATAAATCCTCTTGCCACAAAAGGAACTGGAGTCCTACCAAGCTCTAGTAGCTAAACTGATTTATTAATCAAAGTAGCACTGTTGTTGACTATCAAACCACAAACACTTTTATAAAATTGGAGAAGATCTTAGTGTTGTTTAAACTTATTTTTTGCTTTAGTGACAGAAAAAAACATGCTGTTTGTTTTGAGGCAACAGTACAAAGGTTTTCTCACAGACTTTTGCTGTTGAAGATGGAATGCACAAATCTTAGGGGGTCTTTGTTATTTTTTGGTGTCCACTTCTCATTTGATAGTATTTATTGAATAATATCTGATGTCTGAAGAAGACTATCTATTCTAGAAGTAGGTCAACACTTAAGAAATTTAGGAATATTTATCACTCAAACTTGTTATGCCATTCTGCATGCCAGACTTGGACAAGTAAGTGAAACAAATTGTTACTTGTTCCTGTAATACATCAGTTCTCTTTTGTGGGCGACAGGCCATTTAACATCAGTTAATGTATCTGTCAATATTGATGTTTACACTGTCATTTTTCACCCTGGAACTAGATAATAAGGAAAGCATATAACCTAGAAATACCCTTTTGTGCAAAAAATTTGTGATGGATTTGTATTACAAGTGAACATGGAGAACTTCTGTTCTCCACAATATACACATATATTGTGTGTATACACACAACTATATATGTATGCTGATACAAAAATGATTTAAACATAATCCTCCTCACATTGACTAAGGCAGCAAGGCAGGTAGTATGGCTTGCCTCTCTACCTGACTGCCTTTCTAGTGTAAAACCACAAAAGGCAGAGATTTGATTCCTGTCATCAGTTTTCTGCATCTATGCTAAGTTAAAGCAAAGGGTTAATGAGGCTTTCAGAAATCATGCCACGTGCATAGTTAAACTTAGTTAAGTACAAGAAGTTGCTATCCTATAGGAATTGCCTTTGTGAAGGCTTTTAACCTCTTATTACACTTTTGAAAAGACTGCTATTTCAAAGGTTTCAAGAAACAATTCTTATTGTAAATCAGAAACCAATGCAAGAGCCACCTTGAGAACAGAAAATTCCTAGACTATATGAAACAAGAAACTGAATCTGTGCACACCTTTATCTGACAGGCACAACCTTGTTTAAGCAAACAAAAGAATAATAGTTTTCTTTTCCTCAAAGAGGTCTCTTTTGCTGATGATCGTCTTTCAGGTGATAGTAGCTTTTCTGTACAAACCCGTATCATTCCATCTTGGGCCTGCTACACAGCTGTCTAAAGGTTTCTACTGACCACTCCTATTCTCCCTCTCTTTTAATTCTGTCACAAAATATCCATCCTTTACATAGACTGCACAAATGATGTTTGGTTTACTTCTTCAAATTCTTCACCCAAGGAAAAAAATATTTGCAACAAAGCCTGAGTGAGACTGTCATTTTGTTTAGAAACTGTGATGAAAATTCAACAGTCTCTTTCAGAGCAACAAAGGAACTCTTGTTTGCTTGGCTTATCGTGTTTTGGTTCAGAATGTGTATAGAGTGATGTGATCTCAGCAAGATTTTTTTTGTTTGTTTAGCAGAAAGAAAATCTAATACAGTCACTAGACCAGCATTTTCTCATGACTTTTCAAAGATCAAAGGAAAGAACTGTAACCTCAAAAGTGTATGGCTGAGATATTTCAGTCTGTGTCTGGTCAATAAAGAAAAAAGGCACTGACCAAATAACAATTATAAGATAATTAATTCTTAGGGCTGTTTCACCTTTAGAAACCTTAACAAATGCTTTGTATGGTAAGAAGGTAAATGTTGTTCAAGACAGACATAAGAACCTGGGAGGTAATGCAACATAATGTGTGTCTGTGTAGTGGCAAGTTATACACAGATAACATGATTTTGCTGAAAATCAATTCATTTAATTAACTCTGTTCTTCAGATTTTGGCTGAATTGAATGTATGCAAAAGTTGTTAATCTTCTAGTGGAACTTCTTTATACCCCAAAAAAGAAGACCATGTCCAACACAGTTATTTCTCAATGAATACATCTTAACTCTAACCAGACTTTAGAGCTTAGTATGGATACTCACTCTATCCTTGTAATTTACTTTTATCAGTGACGCTAGTGATCAGTGCACACTGTAGCAACATTTTCTGTGATTTGTCATTTGAACTTCCAGATTTACTTCCACATTGGATATTGGAACTGTTTAGGAAAATAACTTTACTTCAAAGTAATTCTGTTAAAATATAAGGTGGTGAACTAAAGTACCGAGAAGATTCAGATTCTTTTGTCCAAAGAACCTGCATGCCTATCTTAAATCATTTAGATATTTTATGCTGCATATTCAGTAGATCCTTCAGAAAATTTAGTCTTTTTTTTTTTTTTTATTCCCCCTATTGGGTGACAATGGAATTCTGTGGATAATTTCAAAACATATTCTATTAACTATGCATGGCATTGAGACAGCAAGAGTGGCCTTGTGGTTGCAAAATGTTAACTGCAAGTACAGCAGAAGGAACTCATGATACTCAAATGACTCACAAGAACATAGCAGATGAGTTTCAGTATAGATAGGTGTCAAGTGAGGCACTTAGGGAAAAGGCAATTCAAACTTCACATGACAAACTTGTGAGTAGCTACCAATATGCTAGAAAGAGGTCCAGCAGTTCTAGTAAGCATGAAAATAAAATTTCTATTTTCAGTAAAGGTTAAAATAATTAAGCAAAATAAATTTTGGGGAAGTTAATAGGAAAGCAAACAGAAAAGCATCCGTAATTCCACTCTATAAATCCATCTTGTGCAAAAACTTTAAACATGCTGTGAAGGTCTGATCACTCCTTGACTTGTCGCAAATCAAATACATGAGAACTGAAAAAAGTTCAGTAAGAGTGACAAGGATGACCAGAGGAAGGGAATAGCTCCCAGATGAAAAACAATCTTAACAGCCTACGCCTGAAAAACATGACTCATGGAGATATAACAGAGGTCTATGAATCTGATCAATAAGGAATTGCTGTTTCCACTTTCTCCTGATGCTGCACTTAAGGGACATCAAATGTGGTGGGAAGTTCCAAGTAAATAACAGGGGTACTTCCCCATGCTACACAGGGCTAGCCGATAAGCAGATATGCTGCCACAAAAAAACATGAGTATTATAGCGGCTCAAAAAACAATCGTACAAAAACATAGAAGAAAATTCTTTAAGAGCTATGAAATTCAAAGAAGCCACAATAGGCTCAGTGAGTCCCTGAGTGAAAACTTCCAGCAGCTGGGACAGTTTACCAGAAGAGTATTTTATATTCTTTGCCAGACCTTCCAGTTTTCCTGCTGTTGAAGGCTGGATACTGGGCTAGGTCAGCTTTTAGCACAACCTGGTACAACCATCCTTATGTTATGGGGCAGAAGCACATAAAAATAATTTCATTCATACCTCGAAGCAGCCAATCCTCACTCCTGGTCTAGCAGTTTTGGCAGGAGTTCTGTTAAAACTGAAGCTCATGGACTGAGTCAGCACAGCACAGTCAAGAACTATAAATACAGAGACCTGCCTGAAGCACAGATTATAATTAAGCATTCTCCAGTACATTTTGTTTCATGAGTTAATATTGTTTTCCATACTGCTTAAGAAGAAAAAAAAATGCACCAAATGCGAAAAACCAAGGGAGTCATTTGGTATCCTTTCTTTTCACTGGTAAAGAATCTCAACAATAAACCACAGGAAAGACCAGTATTTAAGGGACCATATTCTTCTTGACAGACAGAAAGCGTTGCAGGGCAAGGCATGTCTTCTCAGACGGTGAACCAGTTTATAACGCTGCCAGTGTCATGAAATTACTGGAATGAAATAAGTTACTTTGATGCTTAATTGAGTGTACAATTCTGTTGAAAAACAGCTCAAAGAGAGTTAAAAGAAAAAGCCGATTCAGCATATTATTAAGTGATTTTAACAGGTAGTTAATAGGTAATCATGTATTATTGTTCATGCAAGGTTACAAGTTGATTTATCACGTATACTCACAGAGACTGCAGGCTGCGCAAGTTCTGGAGTGCTTCAGTAGGGACTTGGCGTAGTTGGTTATTCTGCAGCATCCTACATTTTGAGTAGGACAAAAAGCCAGAATCAACAAAGTAAAGATGATTTCTTTCTATTGTAAATTTTTTTCCAAGCTTACCTCCTTTCTATGGGTTCTACTGCAAGATTACAAGCAAAGGAAAGCTACAAAAATACACTGTTCCCCCAGCCTCTGTCAAATGCCAGCTCTTTTCAAAGCAAATACCTGAAGCATATTAGCTTTGTTAACAGCTACACATCAGCTTTGAGAAGGATTTTCAAAGCAGCTGAGGAAGTTAAAAGAATAAATCCAATTTGCTTTCAATAGGGCTTGAGCTCCTAATTGCCTGCAATGATTCTGAAATTGTCATCCTCATGTACTGCTTCTGTTTTCCTTCTGAAGTGCTTCAATTTCTTATTCTGATAAAGCTGAGGATTGACTCTTGAAATCCTTCCTCAGAAAAATGCTATTGTGGCAAACACAACTTTTAACACTATGAGGAGTTTATGACTTGATTTGAATAAGACTTTGTAAAAATTGCTGAATTTTTCCCAAAGAAATCGATTTTCTCGAACAGAAGGTTGCTAGCAATGACCTGACAAATCTCTTTTCTGAAATATCACACCATTTAGCTCACAAGATTGAAAAAGACTGGAAGACTGAAAAATGACTTTTCATTCCAAAATAATATTTTCCTCCCTTTGAATACAGTGTAATTTACACTGCCTAATATCCCTGTTTGGACCAACTCCTACATATATAAAAGGATTCTATGTGGGTAAAACTGAACTAGTACATGCTGCCTTCAAAATGAGGCATACTCGATGGGACATTGGAAGTGAAATCACTTTTGGCAGGCCTAAATCCCCTTAGGCCAGCAAGAGCTACAGCTGGCCAATTTAAGAATAGATGGAGTGGGAAGCCCTTCATACTTCTTTCCCACTTAGGTATTTTTTTCAGTAGAGCTTTGTATACTCTTACAGTAGCATCTGGATTGACTTGATGCTGCCTGTGAGACTGGTGTTCTTGCTAATAATACAGTTTCTGTGAACTTTACATAGGCAAAGATCCCCTCTAGTATAAATATTATGAGATGTGGCCTGCTAATAATTTCAGTAACTATATATACTGTCCTATTACTCCAAATAATACAGGGTTTTGTCATATTTTTTATAATTTGCCCCTCAGTAATTACATAGCAAAGAAGAAGATATGAAATACAAACTGTATTATAATTTCATGGTGTTCTACGGTAACGTTTTTTTGCCCTGGCTCTCAAGAAAAAAGGCAATTTACCCCCAGTTTTGTGTGATGATGAAATGTACATTAAGATTATTAGACTTGAAATCAGAACTTTTGGAACAATTAAAGAAACTATTAACTGAACCTATTTTTACCTTTGATATTATACAGAGACATCTACTTGATGAGCAAGTTGTTTTTAGAATGTCATTAATGTTTTCCAACCTTTTTGTTTAGGATATTTTCTATATGAAAAAACAAAGATTTAATGATGTTCATATGTATCTTCACTTCAGCTGAATTGTTCAAAATGAGCTGATCAAAATATGTAATTTACCTGATCAAAACTTCACTGGTTAATTAGTTCCCTGGAGCATTTAGGAAATCAGAAATATATCAAACAACACACAGTTTACTTACAGCACTTTAAGACTGAAAAGGCCAGCAAATGCTCCCTTAGGAATGTATGTCAAGCCGTTTCCTGCAAGACGTCTGCAAAGTTTGAAAAAGAAAAAGAGTGAATACTTTTTCTCTTCATGTGGAATTAATTTGGTTGTTAAAAAGTGGAACACAGCTATGTTTGAGCGACTGATGCCAGAGGCAGTAGTTTAAGAGCCTTGTTTTGTCATTAATACACTTTTAAAAGCAAAAAAAAAAGAGAAGTCCTTAACTGTACAGTTGATTTACTGACAGCTGGACTGCAGAGACAAAATGCAATTTCACTGCAAATTGAGCTTATGGTTTAGAATGTACATTGAATTCTTCATATTGTTCTTTTCAAAGATTACAGCAATCTCAGCAACTATAATACCTATATACTGACAATAATTAGCATCACTGGGTTTACAGGCATGCACTTTTGGAATTGTGCATGTATGATGTTCATTAACATTTAACTCATTTAACATTTTAACGTCTAACTTTGCACTGAAATATATCCACATACTCATAACCATAGTTCATTTTAAAATAACTACACAGAAAACTGCTGCACTGGTGGAATCATAGTTTTTCTTGTGAACAGATAAGGTTCATAAGGTTGGCATAAAGTGTATTTGCTAAAATTTGTAGGGCTTTTTTCCCTACTTCTATTGCATCTTTCTTCTCAGAACACCTGAAAATACTTTACAAACCTAGGTGAGTACAACAAATACCTCTGTAAAGTGTGTTACTCTGACAAAGAGTGCATTCTGTAAGGTTTGTGCCTAGGAAAGAGAGTTTGTATTTGATTTGAAGTAAAAGCACATTATTGGAAGATAATGGCACAGCAGAACTCCAGAGAATCTTGTATTTAGCCTACTGACATCCCAGTTTAGGGTGAATGTGCTATGGTATGTGTGCCCTGTCTAGGAAACTGACTGCTAGGGGTCTGATTCCCAGTCAAGTTACTTTGTGTCACTAGAGATACAGTGTCTGCTGGTAGCTGGCAACAAATGTGGGTTGATATGATGTAACCCTGTTTGCAGACTAAATTAAGCCACACAGAATTGATGCTTCCCATCAGCTAAGACATTGCATGCCAAAACTGCAGACAGTTACCATACACCAGCTGATGTTGTAAGAGCCGACATCTGATTTGGCCTCTGGCCCCTTAGAAAAGACCACAGGACTAGATCCAGAAAATGCCTTAGGTACCAAGCTACCAGAGAAGAAACTACAGCACTGAAAAAGGCACAAAAGTTGCCAATACTATGTGAAAAAGACCACCTGCTTATGACTGCAGTCCCAAAGATCCAGCACTGACCAGCCCTTAAACATCTTCCTGGAGTTTAGGTGCCCCAGGCTAAGTACAGGGTCCTGAGCACACCTTCTCTTTAGACAATTTTAGACAGAAAGAGAACATGATTCTAGATCCAAAAACTTTTCAGACTGTTTTCAGTGTGTGGAAAAGGCTCTTCCCTGTACACACACCTGCTGAGTGATGTGACCTGTAACTCTGAGCAAGTAGCTCTTCCTCTCTCTGTTCAATTATTTTAATTGTGCTCTGCAGGGGCACTCGGCTTCAGACAGAGCTGCTGAACTTGTCTCTCATTTTGGAGTACACTGCAGTCTGATGTTGAGACATCTGAGAATTGGCCATGTGCACCTGAATTCCTGCAGGCAAATGAGTGAACCAAACCTGGCTCACTCTTGCTCCAAGGTGAGGCACTCACAGGCTGAGCTTATTTTCATCTGAGGGGCTTCTCCAGCTTCAGCTTTCATTCTGAACGAAAATCACAATGACTTTTGGGCTGTTGCTGGATCAAGCAGATGTGTTGGTTATACCAGACTGGGTCCCTGAAAGTAAATGCCATTTGTGGATCACTGACTAGTAGAGACTCATGACCTATCTAATGCTGATCTGAGTTTATGATAAGAGTTTGTTGGAAAGACTAATGACTGCTTCATCCCCACAGCATCCTTTTGCTCTGTTATTTTAATTACATGACAGGACATGAGTTTGGACATGAGCCTGGCACGAACCAGAAAGTGAGGAGTCTGCAAAACCTTACTGGAAAAAAGCTGGTACATGTATTGAGGCTTTCACTTACAGATATAAGTTACAGCTTTGTGTGTCATTTGGAAAGCTTGATAAAGAACAGAGAACTAAGCTCACACATCTAAAGACATAAGTTGGTGTGCTTTCAGGCCACCATCCCTTCTTAAGGATGGCTGCGTTGTGGCAATTTTCATACTCGTCACAATACAAACTGCCAAACACAATGCATGTTAATACTGCCTCTTTGAACTGGAATGCTCTTCATAAAATGGGCTGAGAAAATCAGACCTGTTTAAAAGCTCCTGGAGAAAGGCTCTGGCAATTACCAAGCATGCTCCTCCCTGTTGCAAAGACAGAACTGCAGCAATTTAATTGGGACACTATGCAGCTTTCAAGTTCTGTTTCAAAGTGTAATATCCATTTTTCCCAGCTTCAGAGCATCATTGTGTCTTTCTGTGGTAAGCCTTAATATTTGGCATTTTTTGAAGATGGAGTGTTGTAATTTTAAGACATTTCTATAGTACCTGTAAACTATATCTAATATATTTAGAAAGAAATACCTAAGCACAGAGACACACCTATACATTTACATAGTACACACCCCAATGACACTCAAGATGGTTTCAGTGAGACTGTACTGCGATGGGCTCTATTTGAGCTAGTCTCTGATGGCTAAAACTTTTCCATGTAACTTTCTTCCCTGTTTCCTTTTGTGGCCAGGTTTTCTGCCAAAGTGATTTCAGGAGAAGGTTTTCCAGATTAAACTACTGTCTTTCTGACTGTAAGGTCCATTCGAATTATCTGACCACACATGGTTATACCATCCTAAAAGCCTGACCCCTCTGCATGGCCCCAGCTTCAGCACCTTTTAGAGGAATATCCAAAGCTGACAGATGGTTAGTTGTAAGCAAGGGATGCTGAGCCATGTTCCTGAGCTGTTGTTCTAAGTGACAGTTACCAGCACTTTTAAACTGAGATGTATTTTTTCCTCTTTGTTTTGTTTCAGATTCCAACCCTTGTTTTATATTCTGATTCTCTTTCTTTTAGATCATAACTTCTCAATTATTAAATACGCCTCATATAAACACTGCAGAGAGATGGAACCACAAGTTAATCTTCTTTTTGGTAGACACAGCTTCTGCATTTACTCCTTATGAGTTTTTCAAATTCAGGTCATTCTTGAAATTCTGCTTTGAATACTTTTCTGTTTGGAAAGAGCTCTCACTAATTTTGCAGACAGTGATTAATACTATTTTATATCATATTCCTCTTCTTATGCAGCAGAAGATCATGCTCATCAGATGCAGACCTACATATTTCAGCAGAGGGCTACACCAAATGTATCACAAATGCCAAAATACATGTACATCCATGTAGTTCTCATACCAAGTAAACTGGCAACATCAGAAAAGGTAGACTTCTGGCAAAAATTATTTTTTATGTGATGATGTTGTCTGGCCTTCAGTTACCATATTAAATTCTTCCTCATGATGCCCTTTCTGTGACTTTCTGTGGGACTTACTTCAGGCAAACCACCTATCTATTCCCAAGACACTCCATAAGACCACTTCTGAACACTGGCATAACAGTATCATCTTCCCAGACCTTTAGAATCCCCCAGCATTGTGGTATTTGGTAAAAGTCAGCAAAAATTATTTATTGGGATTGTTGTCTAATTCTTTCAATATTCCTGGATTAAAGTTAACACATCAGTTATTTAAGGCATGTAAAGCTCATTAACTTTGGTTTATTTGTTCCTGACCATTTCTAATGCTTTTCTTGTGGTTTTTTTTTTTTTTTTTTCGTGTTACTACTGCGTTCTAGTCAAGTCTTGGCATAGGGGAATATTAACCCCCTTGTTGACACTACAGTACCTGTCAGGTATCTATCAGGGTTTACTCTTCTCCACTTCAGGGATTTTGTTTTTCATTACCCTAAATTATTTGAGGGAAGCTGCCCAGTATTTTAGTGAACTTTCTATGGACTTTGGGTAGTGATTTTAGTCTGTATGTGTAAATATTACTTTCCCTGAACAGATGAAGATGGATATACTATCTGTCTCTCTAGCTCAGCATTTAATTAATGTTTTCTGAGGGCAGGAAAGAACTAGCTTGTTTATAGTGCTTACACAACCAAATGGTTGGCTTTTATTGTTTGAACAATTTCAATTTTTAAAAGTTATTTATTGCCAGCATTTCTGACTATTTTAGAAATATCTCATTAAGTACATTTAGGCTCAAATGTATCATAGCTCTTTAATGAAAAAGCAATGAAAAGTACACAGCATCACTGATTTTGGATATTTTTTGAGTTATATTATTTTAGAACTAAATTTTACTTACGCTGCTTCATACAATCTTGCAAATTAATGGGGGCTGGAAAAGTTTATCGGGTAATGTTATGACATGCTTCCCTCCGTACCCACTTACTTGCCACCAGTCAAGAGACTAGGATATTTTTGGCTTAAACATAGGCTAAGTTTATATACTACTGCATGTTTCTTTCTAAAAGATGTACAATAAATGAGCTGAGGGAAAAGCCTGCTGCCTCCATCCTTTCAAATGTCAGCAATTTATAAAGTATGTTTCAATGCAGTTCAGCCCAGCTGGCAATCTGCTCACTGCTGGAATAGCTGCAGTGCTGCAGGTCAGGTTCATGGCTTATGGTCAGATTTAAGAAAAGGTGTGTCTTTGCTCCTTGAGTGTTGCCCTTCTGTTTATGGCTATGTACTTTTTAGGGAAGGCAGTGCAGCAAGGCAAGGAGGTGAAGCTGCTCTTTATGTGAGAGAGCAAGTGGAGTATGTCAAGCTCTGCCTAGCGGTGGATGAAGAACGAGTTGAGAGCTGATGTGTAAGAATTAAGGGTAAGGCTAACATGGGTGACACTGTTGTGGGTGTTCACTACATGCTGACTGGAAGGAGGAAGTTGATGAGGCCTTTTACAGACAGCTGGAAGTAGCCTCATGATCACAGGCGCAGGTTCTTGTGGGGGCTATGAGGATGATTAGGGAACTTGACCATCTCTCTTGTGAGGAAAGGCTGAGAGAGCTGAGCAGGTTTAGCCAGAAGAAGAGATGACTGAGAGGGGATCTTACCAATGCATACAAATATCTTAAAGGCAGGTGTCAAGAGGATGGGTCCAGACTCTTTTCGCAGGTAGTCAGTGACAGGTTAAGGGGCAATGGCTACAAATTGGAACAGAGAAAGTTCCATCTGAATATGAGGAAGAAATTCCTTACTTTGAGGGTGACAGAGCACTGGAACACGCCACCCATAGATGTTGTGGAGTCGCCTTCTCCTGAGATATTAAAACCCCACCTGGATGCAACCCTATGCAACCTGCTCTAGGTGAACCTGCTTTAGCAAGGGTGTTGGACTAGCTGATCTCCAGAGGTCCCTTCCAACCCAAAACATCCTGTGACTGTGTGATTCTGTTTTTACCCTTTTGGTGTATTCTGACGTCTCCTGCAGTGCAATAGTTCTGAGAAATTGTGGTCATCAAATCAGAAGAACATTCCCAAAGACAACACAAGTAAGGAAACACCCACAGAAAGCTACAAAAATGATCAGAAAGTTTTGTTTTACTTTGATTGCTATATCTCTGAAAAGAAAAACTTCATTCCTCAGAGAAAAGCAAATAAACATGAAGTTGTGACTGAGCACAGTCAACTATTTCCTTTAGATTTTTAATACAACAATTTTTCTTCACCAACTCAAAACCGCTTTGTGCATGTGTTTTTTCTGCATCAGGACAAGCCTTGCCTTTTACCAAGCATCCCCTCATTACCTGCTGGGATGCAAGGTGAACTTGAAACATTAAAAAGTCTTCTCTCTACAGCTAAAAAACTGTGGCATTTAATAAAAAGCCTCTCTACTACCTGTGGAAAGTACCTGGGGTAAATCTATCCCAGCTACTCCTCATTATCTGCAGCAGGCAGTGACTGTACTATATGGATAGTAGCTCCTTTCCTTCTTTGCTTGAGTAAGATCTAGTCTAGTAAATGCTGAATAAGCATCTGAAAAATGTATTTCAAAATCTGGTAGCATCAAACCTATAGGAAGGACATGAAAGGAAGATAATAGTCTCCTTGGGAAAAAGCGTATGTTTATATTCATTAATATTCATGCCATGTTCTAATAGGATTAGCACAATGGAATTTTCTGGAACAAGCTACTGATTAAATCTTGCAGGGTGCTGTAATGTAGGAAAATAGACAACACTTTGGATCCTGGTGTAGCTCAACATATGACAGGAATAAAAGTGTGAAAGGAGTCAAGCTCCACTATTGAGAAGTGGAAATCCAGTGAAATCTGTTGTAATTCTGTTTCATAACAGATACAGTTAAATAGAAATTCATTACACTCAAAATTATGGTAAATATATTGGACTCATTATTATGGCAGTAAACTATAGTAGCAATATGAGAGTGACTCAATGTTTCTAGGCTAGTGTATCATTGCATCACTTGTGTTGCATTATTTTTAATCAGTCCACATGTACTGTAATATCCTATACAGAATGTAATTGTAAGTGCACTATGAAATCATCCTTCAACAGCACAAAGATACTGAGGGATTTCTACAAAAATAATTCCCTGAACTACTACCTTGCCTTGATGTCCCTTTGACTCTGCATTTTACTTCTCTTCACTGACTGGTTTGCTAATTTTACTTAAGGAATGAGAGCAAAGACTGCACATGCTAAGAGAATGCTATCATGGATTTGGATATGCATATATATATGCAAGTTTAAAGATGAGTAGGTTAACATCAATGCCACAATTCAGTCAGTTTTATATTTGCATATTTTCTTGGAAAGCAGATGCTTTATTCTTCATTTTCTATATTACATACTGCAACTAACAAACTCTCCAGACAGGTAATTGAAAAGGAATTACACAGAAGAACCTAGAGACCAATGAAAAAAACCTTTGCTTTTGTGAATACAAATTGAAAGTACAGAAGGCCTGAGACAGTGAAAAACCCCAACAGTGGGGACAGTTCTGCTGTTACATAGTACTAACCTTCCTGAATTTGGTGGTAAACCACTAGTGTGCCATGTAGAAAATTCCATTAAAATTCATGAAATTGTAGATTGTGTCTTTTATACCTCAGGTACAGATAAGTATTTCTCTTTTGTAATTTGAAACTTCTTTCTTAAAAGCCTGATCTGCGTCTCCAACTGCCATAATTGTTCTTAATAACTGATAAAGATCCGTGGTGAAATCTTAGTCTCATTGATGTCTGTGGAAATATTTGTGCTGACACAAGTAGAAATAGGGCTTTCATTTGCACCCTACCTCAACTCTTCTCATCTTACCATCTTTTCTCCGAGGCATTGTACCAATAGCACTAGTACCAATCCCAAAACTATTATCTCAATTTCTAATAAAGGTAATGGCTGTTTGTGGAGGAACAACATGGAATTATAACAGGAAAACATAAATTTACAAATCTCTTTCTAAAACAACTTGTGGATATAAAAAAATCACCTCTGTTCAAATAAGAATTACTGTTCTTGAACCTTTTGCTCAGTTTTTGTTCCTGTCAGGCTTAATCAAAGATACATGAGCACACAGCTACACATATATTTAGTCCAGCTACATAAATATATAGCCAATATATAATTTATATATTTCTATGACCATAATTTTCTTCAGCTTACATATACATCTATAAATAGGTTACACAAAATGTTCTTGCATATCAGAAAAGCTTTGAAAATGGGGATACTTATTAAGCACTTTTCCAAAGTCAACTAAAATTTTGAGGTAAGAGTTTAATGTGATACTTACTAGCAATTATTGTTGGGCCAATGCAATAGAAATGAATTAATGGGTGGTTAATTACTTTTTAATTATTAGTTAATTAATGGATCATATCAACATATGTATTTAAAAATGTTTTTTTAGGAATTACTTTATTAGACTAGGAATTCAAATGTTATTCTGTATTTTAATTATCTTTTTATATTTCAATCTGTCATGTTAACTAAAATTGTAATCATTATAATAATATAAAAAGAAATGTGGGTCAAATGATATATTAAAAACTCTGATACTCAGATCAAAGAAGAAAATGTAAAGATATTATCCTTTCTTTAAAAAAGGGGAGGGGAGTGTGCAAGTTGTAATTGTGCTGTATATTACATTTATTGCTATTTACAGTTTAGTTGGAAATTCAAATATAACACACACTGATCTTGCTTTAGGGCCTAATTGCCTTTTAAAAGGCATGTGCCAAATTCTCATAGGGGGTAAACTGAAATAACTTCAACTGACCTCAAGCAGTTGGAATGAAATCAGTGTGCATTTGATCTTCAGCTGGCTTTGATAGAACAGATCATAGATTTTTGTCAGTTAAGGATATGGTCTAAAATGTACTATTTCTTTCTCTACTTATAAAAGTCAGAGACTCTTTCTGCACATGGCATGAGTGTGATCCAGTAACTGCTAAAGCCAACTGATCTCTCCTTCAGTGAAGCTGCCCACAGCCAGCTCTGAGAACAAGCCATTTTGCTCTCAGCACTGCAGAAGGGCTCCAACAGGCCGTTTTGCTACGCAGGCAGCCAGGTACGTGCCTTCTAACTGCAGCAAGGCTGACTGTCAGGAGGTTCTCCAACAGTGGCCAGGAGATCCCACTCTGATTCCCAGCAGTGCATCCCAAGCATACAACCAGTAAGAGACATAGCTTTACTCCTGTGTTTGAAGAATGCTGTCACCAAATCACTACTCCCGGAAAAATCTGAAATTTGCTAAAATTCCTTTCTCAATGTTTAAATGCTATAGCAAGATGGAGCAACAAATGATGGATTGTATACATCACGTTTCCTAGGCTGGGTCTTCCAAGCGTCGTTTATGCTTCTGATGCTGGGTTTGGTTTTAGCCCAGAAGTGCCAGTAAAGGGTCAGAACCAAAAATAATAATCATTGATAACAGGTGGCTGAAATGTACTGCAATACAACACACCTTGATCAAACTGTCAATAATGAAAAACGTGTCATTCTTGTGTGACATGCAAAGGACATAAGTTGTGCAGATAACAGGTTTCAAGGCTACTGCTGTTTTCTGAGTGGTACAGTGAAGCAATATCAAAGAAATATGTGAGAAATTAGTGCCACCCCTGTCTGGTATTAAAAAAAACAACTTAAAGAGAAGTTGTTGGGTTTATGTGCTTGTGAACCTACCAGATCGAAATGTGATATTGGTTGAATTCATTACCCACAATCCTAAGCAAGTGGAAAATTGAACAGTGCAGGTATCAGAAGTGTTCACTGCACTGAGATCACACAGTCTACAAACAGGCTGAACTTCCACTGACAAAAAAGGAAATTATTTCTGTGTACTTGCTACTGCCATGCACATAGAATGTGTATAACTTAAATTAAAATCCTGCCTCAGGATCTACAGATATATAGCACGTTTAATAAAGCATCATTTCGCCTTAGTTTAATTAAATATAATGTCACTATCTGATTGATAGCAAAACAAAAAAGCTTCTTCCTTTGACATTCTAAACTAGTTCATAGCGAATATTGCTGGATAATAAATTACAAGTTCCAGAAAGCATTTACAAGCTACAAGCCAAAAATAAACTTCAACACATGCTCAGTAAGAGCAATGCAGCAGCACTGACGTTTCTTGGATATCAACCTAGAACATTTATTGTTTCCGCTTGCATGCATATCTTACTCCTTTCACTTCTATCTTTTTCTTTCCCCCATGTTCTCCCCTTCTGCCACTTCATACCACAGATGCACAGCAGTTCCAGCGTTAAGGTTGCTCCATGCAATTTGCATGAACATTTCCAGAATAATTGTCTGTCAGCACAAGCTATTCAACAAGCAATGCAAGTATCTCTGATTTAGTAAGGCACTTGCTCTGCTGTTTCTCATTTTTATTTGTTCCTCGTCTTGTCATTCTTGATAAGGCAGCAAAAAGGGCAGTTTGGAGGGTGTCAGGCTGACACATCCACGTGGGAGAGTTCTTTGTTGTAACCTGCTTTGGTGGCAAAAAGGAACAGCAGCAAAGGCAGTAACAGTTCCAGAACACCAGGACCCTTTTTTGTGAATGTAAAGGTTACAAGTTGTTATCTTGTACATTCCTTGTACAGGAATATTCTACATTTGGGGTTTTAATTTTCTAGTAAACCTAACTGTGTATGCAAAAACTAGGGGAGAAACCTACCTTAGTTGCTTCCAACTGATTAAGTAGACAAACATCTTCTCACTGTTTTTACAGATGTATGGTAAATTTCAAGATGACCAATGCATTTCCTTCTGTCTGGACTTCTGACTATATTGAAGCAAAGTCGGGGAGCCACAGCCCTGAGTTATCAACAAAGTCTGTTTTACAGCAACAGAATTGACAATGTACCATGGGTCCCTTGCCTGGCAGGTACCTCACACTGACAAAGGCCAAGTGCGGCATAGTCTGAACAGACCATCTCTACATGTATGCATGCATGAAGAAATCAAATTAACAGTTTATGTGAAGAAATCAAATTCACAACCTATATATTAGATTGTGCCCAGCTCTGAAATTCCCTATGGGATTGTAAGTCATTTAGCAGCGAAAGTTCTTGAAACTGTAGGTGACGGAGGTGGCACAAGCAAATTTCCACTGGGAACCAAAACCTGCAGTGCAAGCACCATAAAAGGGTATTTCAGTGATACAGGAAGGAAGCATGTGTGGACAGTTTGAGACCACTAGATGATACTCTATTTTTACCTTTGTTGTGCATGTGAGTTGCACTTTTTTGCCTTGGAGGTTTTTAAACTTACACAGATCAATCTTTGGGAAAGATTTTAGTTATCAAGCATCCTGTCTAAAGGTTGTTGAAGGAATTTAAAGTAATTCCCTACTTTCTCCAAAAAGTTTTAGACTATGGCTGCAGCACTTCCATGTTTTCTACTAGCTTACATAATAGTAAAAAGTACAGAGTCAGTTTTCAGTGCTAGCCATAATGTGCCTGCAACAGCACAAAAATAAAGACCGCACAAGACCCCAGGAGCTAATGCTCTTGGTTTTCAAAGATGTGAATGATCAGAGAGCTCAGTCCTACTGCTCAAAGTCAGTGTGGAAAAGAACACCTAATTCCCATTAACAGCTTTGAAAACCTCTTTGTAAGAAGGAAGAGTAAGCAGAGAGAGAAGTAAAGTGAAAACAATAAAAAAGAGGAGATGGTAATGGATTATGCCTGGTAGTTTAGGACTTCATGTATACAGTGGCCTTTCGACCACTTCTGTGGTGTAAAGGGATTTCCACACAAATCATGGTGAGATTCACATGATATATCTGGTATGTATTGTATCTGTAATTCTGCACTTCAGTGTTGTAGTAAAATGCACTTTTAAAGGCACTTCTGCCTGAGTAACTGCTGTAATAATACCATGATCAATCTGAAAAACTTTGTACATACATTTAATTGCCTTCAAGGTTCTTTTAAGAAATAACATGGGTGTCGGTAAACTTTCTTGCACCTCTATGTAGGTTACAATTAATTTAAAGGGGCTTCATTGCTTGATTTTGTGAAATGAAAGTTATTTGGAACTGGTTTACTCTGTAGGTAAAAGAATTGTAATAAAAGAGTCCTTTGTTGCTGTTTTACTAAAACACCCATTTTCAGTTGCTGAAAAATAGCTTGGAGTTTTTCTTATCTGTAGAAGTTTCCCATGTTTAAAATTAAAACTAAAGCCTTATATATGTGCACGTGTGGGGGTGTACACATATATTTATGCATATGCATATGCATATATGTGTAGAAATATATCTAGTTGGAGATATCTGCAGTTTGGTCTGATTCAAATAGTTTTAAATTATTATTGGCTTTCTTCCTCGCTCCTGATAGAGACATTAATTTAGAAAATAAAACAGTTTCAGGCACTGCTTTGAAGTGTTGGTAATCACAAAATGATATGTCTACACTCACATGTAGCTGCCTTTTAATAGCTTAGAAGTCTCACCCTAGGTAATTCCCTACTCTTTTTTTAAAAACCTTTTTTTCATGCATTACTCTAATTTACTGTTCTATTAATACAGCCATTCTACACATTTTGTAGAATGACATATATCTACAAATCCTCCATATGAGATTGAGTCTTGGACTCAGTCATACTGATAAATATCTGCAGTTATTTTGAATTTATAATGAAGAATTTGACTTAATGGTCTTGTACAAGTTCATGCAGAGGAACTTGCTGATAATCAAGCAACCGAAGCATATTTCTTTCTTGATGGGAGTTCCATCATGTGCACTTTAAGAGAAAATTAGGCCTGAAAGCCCCATCATTTTCACAAATAAAAGATCTTGCTCCAAACTAAACATTTTAGGAGCTAGACCAGTTCAGTATTCAAAGTACCATGAGGTTTTCCAAAGTTTTTAGAGGACCTTGCACCTCAAAAATACAGCAGAGTTTCAATATGTTGCACCTCAGTGATCAGAGTCTTTGATTAAGGATAAATACCAAGCATGATCATCAGGATTGCAAGAATGATGCTTGTAAAGGTATCTAACCTTGCCTGGAAGAGTGGATCAGATTCAGCTTAGAAGGTCAGAAGTGGCTGAACGTGGCTTATACATCCTTGCTTTGGAGTCAAAACAACTGGTTTAACTGTCTTAATAAAATTCCAGTTATTTTGGGGTAATAACTTATCATTATTGCCAAACCAAGCATCTAGGACACAAGATCTAATCTAAAACTCAGTGGGATCAATCATTAGCTTTTATCAGGTTTCTGTACCAGACCTCCAATAAAAGTATTAATAACTCTTTTTTCAATACTAAAAAATCCTAAAAAAATTGCATTTTAAGCTCCCAGTGTTGTTATATTTCAGAAAGCAGATAGACATTTCTAAGATGCATTTTAATTTCATGGAAACATTACTTTGGTATACAGATCTCGTAAAATCTTATTTTACAATGTCAGCATTATGGGCCAAGTTATCTTTTACAATAGGTGCCTTTAACTAAGCCACATAAGCAAAACACAGAATTTTTGGAGAAAGTCCAGAGAAGGGCCACAAAGATGATCAGAGGGATGGAGAACCTCTCCTATGAAGACAGGCTGAGAGAGTTGGATTGTTCAGCCTGGAAACAGAAGGCTCCAGAGAGACCTTCTAGCAGCCTTCCAGCAGCTAAAGGGGGCCTACGAGAAAACCAGAGAGGGACTTTTTACAAGGGAATGTAGGGATAGGACGAGGGGTAATGAACTTAAACTGAAAGAGGGGAGATTTAGACTAGGTATTAGGATGAAGTTCTTTACTGTAAGGTTGGTGAGACACTGGCATAAGTTGCCCAGAGAAGCTGTGGCTGCCCCATCCCTGGCAGTGTTCAAGGCCAGGTTGGATGGGGTTTGGAGCAACCTGAAGCAAACTTTGGAGCAACAGAGGTTGTCCCTACCCACAGCAGGGGGTTGGAACTAGATGACCTTTAAGGTCCCTTCCAACCCAAACCATTCTATGGTCCTATGAATTCCCAGGTAACCTAGGAATAAAAATCATGTGGCAAAATAATTTTCATGTGTACAATCTCTGCTCAGAAATCAACATAGGGGAGCATAGGAACTAGAAATGGCTGTTACCCCCTACTTAAAAATTCAATATCCGTTCTCTTTCCATTGTCTATACTTTTTTCTATGTAATACTAGACTGAAACGTATTACATGCCTCTGAACACCAAAGAATCTCTCAGCACAATGGGTTTGAATCATATTGAAATAACCAATTGCCTCACCTCTTCAAAGGCTTAATTTTCCTATGCTTATTTGAAAAGTGAATACAAACTGTAAGGGTTTCATAAAACAGCATCACAATTAATGAGAAATGGAAATTATTGGCTTGTGTGAAATGAATGGAGGAGCTGACTGCATATATGTAAAATAAAACATAGTGAATAAATATTTTTGTGGTACTACCAGCAGTGAAGGACTGGAATTACTTAATTTGGAAGAGGGTTATAAGGATAGTGTTTTTATACTTCTAGTGAAGAAAGTAGGCCCAAACCAAGAATAAGGTAAGAACACTGCCAAAGGTCTTGATCAGTAAGATGAAGTCGACTGCTAAACAGTTTCTCAAGCAGCGACATAAGTCTCACTTATTTGGGTCATCTAAGTTTAGGCTGTAAAATGAAAGAGTGAAGGTAAGTTGTAACTTGGCTTAATGATTATTAGAATTTCCTCCCAGGAAAAGCCCAAATTTTGGGTTTGCTTTTTTTTTTCCCCCCCCTTCTTTAATAGCTGGAGAGAAATCTTTGGTTTGGAAGTTTTTAGTAGGTTTATTACAGTTGACAAGAGATTAGACAAGCAAACATGAACATGATGGAAAAATCCACAAGCAGGGTCTTTGTGGCATAACTAATTTCATAAGCACTTGATACTGTTAGTACTTGTGTGTGGTACCTCTCCTTGTTATGTCTGTATCTGTATGCTGAAAGTTGCACCAACACAAATACAGACAATGATAACCAAAGAAAAGAAGTAAGTAAAGGAAGAGAGAGAACTCAAAGAAACAATGCTTTCTAAGTACAGGTGACGCCAGTAACAAAAGTTAAGACAGGAAAGGAAAATCAGCTTGCAAACAGGGAATGGCAATTTCCTAATGCAAAAAGACAGCATTACAAAATGTGGTGGTTTTTTTATTCCCATAGATGCCAGCTGGAAAGACCAGGTAGCAAAATTCAAATGAGCACTGGCAAGGACACCAACAGCTGTCAGTGCAATACCCACCTAAATTACAGAGGACTGTACACAATTCATTGCTTAAAATAGACCATGTTTCTGCAAGAAGGGCAGCACAATGACTTTGCATATCTTACATCGGTTTTATGGTGTGTTAGGAGCTAAACATGCCATAAAAAGAGGACGCTTTCACTTTTTAAAGCTTATAAACCACATTTCAGAAGAGGCTGGATGCCTAGACAATTCTTTTAATCAACTTTAGAGATACTCATGCAAACGTGGGTGCCAGCTTTTTCCCGCACAACCTATGGTGCGTCAGTTACAGAGTTTCCGTCACTCCTCAGGAACCTGAATTTTCTTTTAAGCCTGGGCCATTGTAACTAGGGTCACTGCCAAATCCAGGTCTCATGAATGCACAATACTTTTCACTTTTGGTTAGTCACCATCACTTCAAACGAGCATTCCTCTTTTGATGTTGTGCTTGATTAGCTGGTTTTTGCAGTGTACTTTTTCCCCTCAGTGAACGTACTAGATAGCTTAACTAGGCTTTTTGCAGGATTCTGCATTTTACAGTCAGCCTTCAGGGATGCTAAATTTAAGAGTAAGGAAACAGTAATTAAAAGTGATTAGGACAAGAAGCCTTGATACTATGAAATGTGGACTCAATTGTCCTTGACACAGGCAGAACGAGGCAGCAGGTTTTGGTTTTGATTATAGCTTTACTTGAGATTTTAATAAACATGAGCCAGTATTCAAACTTTTAATATCCTGCTGCTTAACTATTTCCAAAAAGCAATCCAGCTCTTTTAAACAGCCCTTGTTTAAAAATTTTAATTTGTTTGGCTCTGTCTCTGCTTAGAGAAGTTGTAGCCTCACGGTAACTCATTTATAAGTTCATTTCCAGAATCACAAGCAATTGGCTTTTTTTTCAACTAAGTGTTTCCGCATGTGCCAGAAGTGTCAGGCTGACAGCTTTCCTGCACCGTTTTATCTGGTTCCCACAGTAAGTATGAGAGACAAACACAGGAATGTGTCTAGTGCTGACTATGCCCATCAAGGATACAATGATACTTACAGCTCTTCCAGGAAGCGGAGATTGTGCACGGGGTTTGAGGGCAGCTTAGTAATGTTGTTCATACTGAGATCACTATAGGGAAAACAGACAGAGACTTAATATGGCATGCCACAACTGTGGTATCCAGCTGTTCATTCCGCACATTTTTAAGTACTACATTAACAAAAATTAGTTCCTCTGCCAGAATTGATGAATCATTATCTGGTTAGCACATGAAATATTCTTCCTTCATATGAACACAGCTTTGTCAAAGCAAATACAGGCTGTAGCATGTTCCTTGTTTCCAAGGATTTTGGAATGTTTTATCATGCTCTATAAATCAGCTGGAACACCAAACAACCTTTTTAGTCTGCATAATTTTAATAAACCACTGTACTGTATTAAAATTTACTTGGAATAGTAAAGGAAAACTACTACGATTTTTGTTGTTGTACTGTAGCACAGTTAGTTTACTAAAGTAGAGAGGCAGAATTGTACAGATACAAACTATCTTCATCATTCTTTACATTTCATGAATATGGAAACATGTTGCTTTTGCTGTACAACCTGCTGCATGGTTGTACTGATTTGCCTTGCCTTACATTAGGCACATCAGGTGTCCCCAAAACCCAAGTTACTTGAGTGAAAGAAATCACATATTTTCAAATAATAAACATCCCCTTTTTAGAGTGCTCTTTTTTTGCAGGTACTCAAATTGCACTAAATAAGTGAAATGAACCATAAAACAAGGGTGTAATGTGATCCTGCTCTGTAGCACACTTCCTGGTGGGGTTCCTCGGTAGTTCCTGGCACAGGAAACAACCAGCCATATCAGCTCTGTCAGGGTTCGTTCAAGCTATGTTTGAGACTAAATTTCATATAATACCTTTTTAATCTTAACATGCATTTTCATTGTTTTCCATTGTCTTCCCCATGTCCCACAGTATCACTATAATTGCTTTGCATTAAGTGTAAAAAATGTGAACAGACTGCATAACAAAATTCTAGTGGAAAATATGATATATGCAACTACATCAAAATTCCTGTAGACTGTTAAAATAGAAGCATCAGAGACCTGCATATTTTATGTAAACATTATGTGATAATTTAAAACTCCCCACTATTTAAACAGATATATATATATTTGCAGCAGCACTTACAGCTTCCAGCTACTTTGGGTAGTATTTAGATAACTTTATTTCTTCCAGCTGTTGAGAGCTTACAAGGTAAATAAGTTATCTGTATGGTGGTGGGTAGACATCTTATTCCTATTCCATCTAGTTCCTATTACTCACAGTCTGTTTCACATTACAGAATATATGCTTTTAGTCAGTGTAGTTAATTTTGATGTTTGATCTTTTGCTGAATTTTAAATGTATAATTTAAAAACATACTTCACGTAGTGATTTTGAAATAAAGGAAATGTGTTAATACTTTACAACAATTATCAAATCACTGTTGGGCAAGGTCTCTGCATTCACTTCAAAATCAAGGTATAATTTGAGAACTGTGTACTTATTAAATTCATTCTTTACTGTAATACTTTATCACCTAATTCTTTTATACTGTTTAGCAGGTTATTACCATTTCACTTTGATAAAGCTGCAAAGGATTTATGCTGGCAAAGGAACAAAAACATGGATTTATTTGGCAAAAGAAAAAACTCATCCAGGTAGGGTATCATGTACTACTGAGTATTAAGATAAGCTCAATATTTTAACAGTATCATTTTAATTGTGAGATTTTCAACATGTCTTAAAGGTTTTTTGTAAACATACCACATCACATTTTAGACTTAAAAAGCCAGTCTTGGTGGAAGATGGGAGTGATACATCTTCAGATAGACAGACATTTAGGCATTTCTAGAGAAAGCCAGCATTAACCACTGCTCTGGCTGACCAGGGGAACCTTAAGCCTGTTTTTCTCGCATATATATTTCTAGTAGGCAGTACTTGTCTGCTTGTATCACCCACGGGACCCCACGATGACGCCAAGCCACAAACAATCTACCAACCAGACCCCAGTATTCTAAAAGGATCAGAAGAAGAGAAGGTGGCTTTTGTTACATGCCTTAATGCACACTGAGAAAATAAGTAATGCACACATTTTCCTTAGAAAGATCTTTAGACCCCTCAGGTGGATTTACCAACAGTGAACTCCAAATCCTAGTCTCCTTTTTGGACTCCATTCATGACAAAGTATGTGCTCCATATCATATGATGGAGGAGAACCTCTTTTTTTCCCCCAGTTTACATTGCAGCAACTGCTAGCTCTTTCTAAACCTACCAGTTAAATACTCTCATTCTGCTAGATAGGTTCCTTTTTTTCCAGATTATTCTTTTATTGGCATATAAAGCACAAAGATGGTTTTGTGCAACAGAACTAATAAACATTACTTACACATATTTCATAGAATCACAAAATCATTTAGGTTGGCAAAGACCCGCACAATCACCAAGTCCAGCTGTTAACCTAATACTCCTGAGTCCGTCACTAAACCACTACACGTCTTCTAAATACCTCCAGGGATTATTTCCAAATTTGTTCAATAACATTTTTCCAAACTAGTTTTTAACACACTAGTAACTAGTACAGAGGCCATTTCAGTCTATGTCTGTGATGTGTTGCTGTTGTAGCTGTAAGGGTTCAAGAATGTAAGGGAGACTACTGTAGGGAGAGGTAATCTCTCTGATAAGGCTAGCTGATAAAAAGAAAAACTAAGTAACTTTCAGGCACAAAAAATCAAAACCCTCTAATTCTTCCAACTGTACCAGTTGGCTAAAGAGGTGACATTATTTCTCCCTAAAAAAACTCACATTGCTTTCACTGGCAAAGCAGGTCATCTGGGCTTACAGGTTTTAGATTCAGAATACTCTTTTGGGTCACCATCGCCATGAATGCATTTAATCCAATTTTTGTTCACTGTAGTAGCTAAGGGAGTTATGAGAGAAGTCTCATGAAGCAGAGATATTCTGAGGGGATGTTTGGAGAAGTGAAATAAACAAAAAGAGTTAATGCAATGCAATCAGTCACTGGGTCTCATGTGAGCAATACTGCAAAGTTAGGGCTGCTGAGCAGAAATTCCTCACAGTTCTCCAGAGACAAATAAAGGTGATTCTCAGCAAATATGTCAGCCTTTGGATCATATTGCCAAGAAGACATAGCTAGGATTAGATTTATTGCTGTTAGCTAGATCAAGCACAGCTAACAGCCAGAAAAAGCTAGTCGGTAAATTGTAGGCTTATATATTCCTACTGTGAAGAACAGTAACAACTGTAATGGGTATGTTGTACCTGCAATGGTTTCTTTCCAAAAAGTGCATCAAACAGGTTTTCTGATCTCTCCTTTCAGTGTTAGCCTGTCAAAATCAGCAATTTGCTCTCTCTAGAAAAGAGAAGGGGATGAAAGATGGCTTGCACATCAGAATTCATAGTGTAATGCTGAAAAATATTAAAACCAAAGTACTAGATCTTTAACTATCCTCACTGGAATGGTTCTGATTTTATATCAGATCCATTCCCCAATTTCCTTTGTGTGCCACTGCATGTACACTTGGAAGAAACCAGCTGAAACTGCAAACATTTCTAGTCAAACTGGGTAGACTCTTACAAGCTACAGGGATGAAAAACTGAACAGTTACTAGAATATTGAAAACCTTTAAATAAGGTAGTGTAACAGAACTACTCCTATATCCCAATACCAAAGCACATGCAAAAGCCACTGATATCAGTAGGAGCAGCACTGTAAGAGTATACTGTGAGTTTTAAAATGCTCCTAATGTAAACTGCAATAGTACCAGATCTGCCTTAATGAAAGCTACCTGCACCATGAGCTGACACACTGTACTGGAAAGGTGATACACAATTTTTAACAACCAGATGAACATACTACCTGTTGTCCCACTGGCATTCCTGCAGCCTCTTTCCAGCTGCTGACTATAAAAGCAACATAAGTGCAAATGAAACTTTCATCTTTTCAAAAGATAAAAAGTTTTGCTTCAATGATTGCAATGCCAACACAGCTCACTATAATGATATCTTAATTATACTCTGTGCTGATCAATCACCGCGCCATGCCTCTGGTGACTTGCAAAAGCAATCCTATGTGTGATGAAACCTTTGAAGAACGGAAAATATTGCAAAGTGCACAATGCATCTGTTTTTTCTTGATGACTATATGGGCAATTTCTGAGCATTTGCAAAACAGAGTCCAAGAAGGCAAACACAACAGGTCTCTCTCCTCTCCAATTTTGTTGTCCGAGCATATACATTCTGAGAAAATATTCAGTTACTATCTGAAAAGTGAGTAGTTCACAATGAATTCTCAGAAGCCAGAAAAACAAGTTAAATGAACTAGTTCTTAACATACAATAGACAAGTCTAGAGGCAATGTTACTAACCTGTTATTAGCTGTTATTGCAAGAGATGTTTCAGTGACAATTCATCTTGGAAGATCAGTTTTCCACATTATATTTATGTCTTTTAAAGTAGAACAAAAATCTATCTTGGGATACATGCAAGGCTTCTATTGGCTTTCACCAACCTGTTAATCTACTACTATGCTAAACTTCTATTATACTGAATGGTACAAACTGTCTACCCATTGTAGGGCTAACACAATAATCGAATTTTAAAGATAATGAGTTTTGTAGCCTATCTTTTTTTAACAGTTGCAACCTATTAGATTTTTAGAAAAAGATCAAGATTTATTATTAGGATTATTAGTTATGATTCCTCTAGGCCTACTTTAGCCCAACAAGATATATTAATGATTATTTTTATGGAAGTTTTTGAAAGACGAAGTGCTCACATTAAAATACTGCCAACAGACTGAATGCAGTTCCTGAGTTCTTCCCAGCTAAGAACAGCTCCTTAACTAAGACAATTTCCTTAATTCAGTTACAGCAAAATTTGACACTGTCTTATTTGTAGTAATACAAAATTATTAATGCTCTTCCCTTGCTATGTCTATCTTTTTAACACAGTAGTCTTGTTTCTGCTATTGGCAGAATACTTTACTAGCTCTGCTCTGTGATGGAAGACTATGCTAGCTATTGAATGCATGCCATCTACTAATGCAAATGCTTCACTACGGATATTAAAAATAACTTCATCTGCTATCGATACTTAAAGTAGACAAATCTATTTGCCAACATTGTAGTAGTAGTTCCTATTTCTTACAAATAAATTCCTATAGCATGTTTTCATTCAAGGGTCTCAATAGATAATTACCATCATTTCACAGAAGGGAAACTAAGACACCTAATGGCAAAGTGACATGCTCACAGTCAAACATGTCACGGAGAAACCAAATGCTAACGACTTGTGCAGTACCCTTTTCATTAGCTCACACTGCCCAACCCATGGCATTTACACTGGTTTTCCAAATCATAATGCAAAAGCTGTCAAAAGCCTCAGAAAACAATGATAATATTTTCATTTTAATGGTCCTAGATTACATTATCTTCCAAAATATTGGTAGTCATGAATTTGTATGTTTAATACACCCATGCAGAGCAGCACACGACAGAGTATAAGCATGCATAAATAAGCATATAAGTGGTTCCTGACAAATAAAATCATAGCATTTCTTCTCACAACCAGCTTCAAACTTCATCTGTGGTTCTTTGAAGGTCTCTGGTAAACTATGAATAATATGTGAATTTCCACTAAATGATTCACATTTGAAGCAGTACATCTTTGTATTTGGAAATTTTTCCAGGCAAAAAGTGGTAGATTTACAGGAAGAAGCAGTAAAGAGAGAGAGTTACAATAGACATTATATGGGGCAGGCAATCTCTCTATAAAGATATTCACAGTAAATAACAAGTGGCAATAGCATGGATATTTCTGCCCTTCTGCATGTTGATAAAGACAAATGCTAAAATTAAATATTTAAAAATTAATTATCCCATGTAATATTATTTGTAATAGTAAATTATCAGCAACGCATCCTGTTCTATATTTTTAAAAATTAACAAGTGATGCAAGGCTAAATCAGGATTGCTTCTTATATATTTTTTATAGCAGATTTCTGTTACTTGACATTGAAGTTTATTGTTTCTAGAGACCCTACACCTTTGTATTAAAATATGCCCTGCAAAAAGCAAATGATTTTGGGCGGTTGCATGAGAATAGACCCTGCAGTGAAAATACGTGTGCCTGTGCATCTCACAAACTGCTTCATGCCAGTAAATGGACAGTACTCCCACTACCCCATGACACTGTCCTTCCCTTCCTTGGTACACCAGTGGTGCTTGTTCCAGCAGTGCATTTTGCTTACACTGCAATTGTAAATACGTATCTATGAGAAGGATCAGGCACCTAGAACATAGGGAAGCCTCAAAAGTTCAGAAGGGCTCTGTCTACATTTCTCTGCTGTTGTGTATTGGCCCATAACCCATTGGGTGAATGCTAACATCAGATCCTGGCAAACCAGGGTGATAGTCATGTCTGGATTCAACGCAAGCTAACAAAATGCTTTGACCAAAATTCTGCACTCTCAACACCTGCCAGTGGGTTCCTCTAATGTCACAGATGGCAAAATTACTGCAGAAGCTCTGTAACACAGTCATTTTAAACAGCATGCATTACTCCTGAATACAGGCAATTCTGCCATATAAACAGCCATCAAAGACTTACTTAAATCTAGGCTGCAGAACATTTGTAAAGCAAACAGTACGTGCATGATTAATCTTTTCAGGAAACAATTTTGCCATTCAGTTTATCCAAAACTCCAGCAGAGGGAGCAGGGCAGAGCAAACAATTAAGGTCAAAAAGAAAGTAAAGATCAAAGATCAGATCAAACACACGCAGTGCTGAATTAATCTGACAAGTACCTGACATTTCATTTTAGGTACAAAGATTCTGGCTCTCTGCTTTTTTTGTACATCAAATTCACGATGCTCCATACGTGAAATTATCCATTTACTTTCAAAGCTGAATCATGGCTGTTCATTTGGTGCGAAGACTCAGTTTGCTAAGTAATAATTACCAGGGTAAGTTACAAAAACATTCTGACACGTCAATCATTTACTGTACTTAACTCACATATTTTATAGCTTAAATAACTAAAGAAATATTTTATAATACAGAAGCCAGCAGGAGCAATTAAAAGAGGACTGAATGGAATTCCTCTTTCTCCCATGCCCACAAATTGTATTAATATTACTTTACTTTGTGAGTTATTACTTCTTTCTGCTGTGCTACTTCAAATGGACTATACAAGTATTGCAGACACAATTCATCTTGTTCAAATACTGAAACAATACACAACAGAAAAATCTATCAGTTTTTATTGTAAATTATGAGGACAACTACTAGAATGTTTGTTCTGTTTTTCATCATTACCTGTTTATCACATACTATTTATCTTATTTTTAACAAAAAACAGTACAGTTAAATTGAGAAAAGATACTTATTAGAAGCGACCAAGTCTGGGAAAAAAACCCCAAAACCTTGGTCTCTCTTAGTTTCAGAATATTTTCTGCAACTCTAGAAGTTGGTATTTTTTACAATTATTTGTTACAAAAGTGACAAAAATATAGGATTTTTTTGTGTTGTTTTTTTTTTGGTGTTGTTTTTTTTTTTTTTGTTTGTTTGTTTGTTTTTTGGTTTTTTTTCTTCCCCGAATAGACACATTCATCCACTTTAGAACTGGGGGTCCAATTTCCTTCTAATTCCAGATCTGTAATTTCATTCCTCTGAATTCAGTTAAGCTGTTCCTAAATTATAGTTATTTATATGAGGAGAGCATACACAAAAAGCACAGCATAGTTTGCTTATTAGCATACTACACCTTGACTACAGCAGAATCTAATTAAAAATATATCTCAGTGTAGACAGACTCAAAATACAAATCTAAAATCATAAAGTACAACTTTCCTAAATCAAGTATTATGGGCCCCACAGCCAACTGGCCTGAATACTCAACTGGAAGTTATGCACAGCATAGATTACAGGTTACACAAACCAGTTTTAAAACTCATCGTCACCAAAATACCCAGTACTACTTCAGTGAGACTACTGAGAGTAGAAATGAATCAGCATTAGCCTGATTTCATTCGTAACAAGATACACTGTAAGTTACTTGTTTTGCTCATCTTAATTTGTCTCAACTAAGTTCCACAGCATGGATTTGAAGAATGAAAAAGCAAGCAGATTTGAGAGCATCTGCTACAAACACATTCTAACAGTGATGGTGTAAGTCTGAGTATCTGGAAATCTGTGCACAACACACCTGCATTTAGAGCAGGAAAAATATAGCCTACATTACACAGTGCAAAGGTCCCTGAGGTACAGATGAATGAGCTGGGCCCAGTGCTGGAAGTTACATTACCATGTTAGGTGCTCATGGAAAGACTGATTATCTCAGGTACAACAGGATGATGCTATGACTAATTTCACAATTTCACAATGCAGGGTCTCTGCACAATGCTTCTTTGTGTGATGTAATTTAGCAGTTGTCATATATATCAACTTTGTATACCCGAAGTGTTTCCCTGCAAAATACACACACTCTGGAATAAGTGAAATTCTGGCATGGAGATGGAAATGGCAAAAATGTCATTCAGCAAAGATAAGAGTCTACCTCTTTGATCCCAACTGCTCTTTTTACCGCAGAGGAGTTTTCAGTAAAATTCTGGTTAGCTTCTTCACCACTCTTACTCTATAGATTCCTATTTTCCTATGCACAGGTGCTGAATCATAGAATCATTTAGGTTGGAAAAAAACTTGAAGTTCTTTTGAGTCATTGAGTCCAACCGTTAACCTAACACTGCCGAGCCTACCACTAGACCATGTCCCTCAGTGCCACATCTACACCCCTTTTAAACACTTCCAGGAATGGTGATTCCACCACTTCCCTGGGCAGTCTGTTCCAGTGCTTGATAGCCCTTTCTTAGAGGAAATTTTTCCTAATATCCAATCTAAACCTCACCTGGCACAGCTTGAGGCTGTTTCCTCTTGTCCTATCACTTGTTACTTGGGAGAAGAGACCCAACACCCACCTCACTACAACATCCTTTCAGGTCTCCCCTGAGCCTCCTTTTTCCAGACTAAACAACCCCAGTTCCCTTAGCTGCTCTTCATAAGACTGGTTCTCCAGATCCTTCACCAGCTTTGTTGCCCTCCTCTGGACATGCTCCAGCACCTCAGTATCTCTTTTGTAGTGAGAGGCCCCAAACTGAACACGTTTTTCAAGGTGCAGCCTCATCAGTGCCACTTACAGGGGACTATCACTTCCCTAGTCCTGCTGCCCATACCACTTCTGATATAAACTAGGATGCCACTGGCCTTCTTGGCCACCGAGGCACAAGCTGGCTCATGTTCAACCATCTTTCAACCAAAACCCCCAGGTCCTTTTTCACCAGGTGCCTTTCCAGACACTCTTCCCCTTACCTGTTGTGTTGCATGGGATTGTTGTGACCCAAGTGCTGGAGCCAGCACTGAGCCATCTTGAACCTCATGCAACTGACCTCAGCCCATCGGTCCAGTCTGTCCAGATCCCTGTGTAGAGCCTTCCTATCCTCAAGCAGTTCAACCCTCCCAAGTGATGGGACTTATTTTAATGCAGCATTGTCACTTCTGCTTTTATTATATTTTAGTTGTACCTTGTGATGTTAAAGAGTAAGTGATGAGTTTCAGCAGAGAAAATGATGCTTTTCTGTATCACAACTACTAGAGTTCTATTCTGAATTACTAGTTTGATCATTTTTGCATTGTTGCTTAGCTAAAATAATTCTTTACAGAATCTTCTCTTTATTGTGTGGACAACCCAACTGATGTCATATTACCAGCATACTCAGTTTCATCCAATGTTGCTACCAAAAGAATGACTCCTTATCTCCCCACCATCCAGCAATGCCCATTTCTTTGGAGGATGCTGTTGAACCACAGTTGGCAAATGGTCTAGATTAAAATAAATCCATCAGGAAAAAAAATTAAAAAGTTAATTCAAATCTGTTCCCTGAACTGGTTCATTGTGTTACTGTTTGTGCTGCCACAAGCTAAAGTATAGAGGAGAAACAAATACGGAAGGTGAAGCAGAACTGTTTTTTTTTTCCAGTTGGCAGTATTGGATTCGAGTAATGCAGGGTGGTCCTATATGTAGCATGTAAGGATTGTAAATCTTCAGATATACAAAGTTGTGGGGGGGTTTTATACATGCATCTTCCCTTTATGTCTGACAGAGCTTGTTAGCTGAAATACAATGGGCCTCCAGATCTGACAGCTCCTGCCTGGCTGACAGCCTCTTCCAACACCTCCTACAGAGCTTAGAGGAATGACAGAGCTGTCAGATCTGTCACTGACAGGTTGAACACCCAAACTGCAATAGTAAGTGGCAGGAAATATGTATAGCTTGATTCTTACAAAGATAATGCACTTAAAAACACTGTATTTCTCCATCAGGTCTATTTTTCTTTTGTTTAAGTATTCAAAAGTCACTTTCATCATGAGACACCTTTCCATAGGCTGGTAAAAAAATGGTCTGAATATACATAAACACCAGGTCCTTAATCTTACACTGACATCGCATATACCTGGTCTCCACACATTTTGTTTGCTTGTAACTGAACAGTTGCTCTTTAGATAAGCATAGTACTGAAATATCCAAGATAGGTTTAAACAATTCAGGTGAAGGAGCAGGGCTGAGATGAGCTAACTTACCCTTCCAAGGAGAAATCTCTGGCAGAGACCTCACTTGTTTGATCAAGCTGGTATGTACTTTTTATGTTGTCATACCAGCGCAATCTTCAGGGAAAAGGGCTCTGCTCCTTCTAGTGCAAACATGTCTTCTTTTTGGATACGTTATTTCCCTTTCCAATAACTTAAATTACTGGGATCAGAGCTATACAATTAATACATGGAGGCAAAATACTTCAGGACTATTTCTACTGAGATCAGCTGTGCTGTTCAGAGATAAGACAGTATTTAGCATGAGTAGAGGCAGCAGACTCTGATCCAGACAGAATAAATGATCCCTGTTTCCTTCCTTTTATTCATAGTGTTTACAGAGTCACTGTTTGGCAACCTCATTCTGAGGCCAGTGATCCACCACTTCTTGTGATTGTTATGATGATCAACAGAAAATCTCTCAGGGCAAGCAATTAACCGGTGCTGATCAGTCAAATCCTCTGCTGTGTATCAGTTTCAGCTTTCAAACGTCAAGTTTGGGTCCTCCTGGAGACAATATTGAACAATATTACAAACTATCAGTAGTCAAAACAAACCTTTAACAAACGTAAACTGTTGCTGCCAAGTCTATTGCACCTGTGTGCATACGTAGAGTAAGTGTGTCCCCTATACCGCACCTGTCTGCTCTGCTTTTCTTGCACATGAAATGAACTTTCCAAGATCTCTTCTCTTTAGTTACTCCAAATGCTATAAAAAAGCTGGAAAGAATCAGTCACCCTATTATTTACATGTCTTAAAACTTATAACACAGCAAGTCAATGTCAGCACTAGAACAGTGCCTGGGAGTACACACTTGGCTCCACTGACGCTGGTAGCAAAAATTCCACTGACTCCCGTGGGAGGAGGACGTCATCCCAGGGCTACGAGTGCTTAATACCAGGTTCTACCCAATAGGCAGTATTTCACAGTTGTGGAAATCATGCAACAGCACATTGCTTTGCCTGGAGTAGTGAATGTAGCACTGCTGGGTTCACTGTGAAGACTTCTATGCATTTTTTCCAGCCCTTTTATTGTTCCTAAAATCTGTTGAGTCAAAGGTGGGATGCTGTTGGTTTGGGTCACCAAAGCGAGGAAAGTGTAACATTTTCTGCTGACGAAATAATCCTTATACTTATTTTTCAAGAGAGGAAGTTAAAAAATCTAAGGAAATGGTTTATTTCAGTTTCTTTCACTTCTGCATTGTTCACTGTTACAGCCTTTCTTTCTTTTCTGTTTGGTTGTCACGCCTGCTCCAATTATTTGGCTACTTTACTTTCCATTCCTGATGTTCTGCTTCCAAAGCGATGCGTGGATTCTGTTCATTTTTCCTTTCTCACCCTCTCTTTTCCATAGCCTTTGCTCAATTTTTCTTTCACTGAAGTTCAGCTTTCCAGTCAGCTCCACCAGGAAAACAGAAGCATTACCTGGAATAACCTTTCTGGTTCTTTCTGGGCAAAGACGAATCAACATTTTGGAACTAAAAAGCTTAAATGCTCTGTGAGAAGTCTTATAGGCTTAATTTGCCTTGTGATGAACAAATAGCACAAAAGAACACAGCAACACCCACCTCCTACATGACAGCAACTGCTGATGACCACTGGTCTCACCTTGCACAAGATTTCAAGAGACAGTACCCGCCACATACTGCTATTGTCACCAAATGGTGAAAAAAAGGATACCAGATCGAAAATGGTGCAGGTAGAAATGAAATACAGGACAGAAATAAAGTCAAGGCACTCACTAAGAAGAAGCAGGTCTTCTGCTGAGAGGTGTTATCCTATTTTCCACACTCCGCAGAATCCAGTCAGCCTTCTCTTCCTGCTTGGAGTTGGTGGGATACAAACCATACCCAGAGACTACCTCAGCCCACATGCTGGCTTCATTCAACCATTCCATGTGGGGAGTTGTGTGGAGACTTGGAGAGGTGAAGTATATCCCTCTCGCTCATCGTCTTGACATTTGGATCTCAACTTTCAAGTACTTGTGGCAGACTGAAGAAGAGAGCTCCATGTAGCTGTATGTGCTATTAAAAGGACCACAAAGGGGGTTTTGTGGGCACTCACTCTGACTGAAAAACACAAACCTCTCAGGAACTTCCTGAATAAAGTCCCAATATATCCTTGTATAATCCACTAGAGATTCCAGAGGGATCGTTTCTCTAGAACTGTCCAGAGGGTTCTGCCACCTTTTCATTTGTGCAGTTTTGTTAAGCCCTTCAGAATTTTCATCTGCAAATGCAGCACAGCACAAGAAAAAATGAGGACTTCAAGCCATCCTGATCTTAAATTAAAACCCCTTTAACAAAAACATGAGCATTTAAAGTGTCTTTTTTTCTACTCTAATTCCATAATGGACAGTTTTTAATAAAGGCATGTGGCTTGAAAATGAGCTTGTAAATAAACAGAAAGAACATAGAAACAGGCTTTTAAATGTCTGTGGAAAAAGACAGGGCGTTATTTTAAATAATTAAACTCAAAGCTCAGGTGATTTGTCTTGTCACATGTATAATGTATGAGGTTAAGTTCTTTAAAAGCTAGTGCTAAAGAAGCAAATGGTAGCATCGTTAGTAAATGCTATAGGGCAGAAAGTCTTTTCTGGACAATTTTTCAATTCAATAAAATTTTCAAACTTGCATTTTGCCATTTCCAGCTCCCATATTAAAAATCTATTAGCAGAAAGCCTATTGAAAAGCTGACCATGAGCACAAGAGACTTTTTCTGGAAACACTTCTATTCAGTTCTCATGCTTGAACAAAAGCAGATTGGCACATCCAGTTATATACAAACGCCTTTGAAAGGGACCTCCCCCCCCTTTCCCATAGCCACGCGTTTCAGGGCTCTATATGCTGAAGGAAGCCAGTGAAAGGTTTGAAGGGGTGGGGAGACCAAGGGCTTCCACCCAGATCCTTCAAAGTCCTCATCTTCTATAGTGGGAGGATTTCCCTCTAAATCCCTTTCAATAGCATATTGATGGCTTTGAAAGCTTAAATGGCATTTGTCAACCATCAGTAAATCTTGAAAACTGTTTCTGCAAATAGCCCAACTCTGAGTCTCAGCTTTTCCCATTAATCTGTACGTAAGGCCACTGAAGACTTTTTCAGAGCCTAGATAATGCCTGGATTAAAAGGTCCATTCAGAAGGGAAAACTTTAGCATTCACCTTGTGTACATAGCCATTTCACCAGTGGTATTCATGGGTTGTTATTTCAACTTTGCATTTGTCCTGCAAACAAGACATTTTGCCACAAAGACTTGGTAGAGACATTCTTCAGTGAATTACTGAAACCTAGCCCCGTTATTTGTCATGGCTTGTTATTTTTATCAAGTGTAATCAGTTCAAATAGGAACCCTAGACTGACAACTTTACAATTATGTTACTATTTTAAGATTGGAAGGTATGTTTCTTCTAATTCAGCAATGAAACTGATTAAAGTACAATCTGATTGTTTTACCTAACGAAACAATCTAAAATTTCCCTTAATCAGCTGTCAGAAGACTTTTTGTTTATATTGAAAGTAAAGAAGGCATGAACATTATAAAAATCATTATTCAACATTTTTACTTTATGATGTTTTAGAAAAGTTTTATACATTTACAATGCTTAATAATTTATAGTATATTACATACTGCTTTGTGTTTGCATTTTGCAATTTTTGCAATACTGTATTAATTTACCTTTCTCCAAATAAAACAAATGGACAGACTTTAAACCCTCAGAACCTTTGCCCCTTACACACACAAACACTTTTTTTTTTTTAGGCTGTTCTTACATCCTAATAATGTTTGTGATCTCTCCTTTCTATTTTTCTTCATTTTGCATCCAGTAAATTATACCAAAGCCAAGGTATGAGCTATTTAGAAGGGCACAAAGGATTTCACCATTATTATTATTCTCAAACTAATCAGGTCAAGATGTTTATGCATCACAGAGAAGAAGAAAAACAGAACAAGATCACACACTGGAGTCTCCAGGAAAATATTGAGGAGCCAGCAAGTCAAATTTTTTATTAGAAAATAAATAAATAAATCAGACCATGTCAAATTTCACCCAGATAGATCTTATTGTTTGAACAAATTGACCTTTCCACCACACTGGACAATTTACTGTGAATGTTAAGAACACCCAACCTGGGATCAGTGAAGTTCACTGGAAATCCCTCACAAGGATGCACAAAAATTATCCTTTCTTCTAGTACTGTTGAAAGAGATAAGCTTAGTCAAGGATTTGTATATATGAAATCACATATACTAAAGAATGGAGACTCCATTTAATTTGGTAAACATAGGCATGTATAGTAATTCAAAATATCCTCAGTTACCTAAAACATCTACATGGGCCCAGCAAATACAATATTATGACAAAACCCACTGCCTTTTGAAGGGACAACTGAAGGCCAGCTAAGATATCATAAGGCAAAGCAAGTGCACTAGATATCTACTTATGCTTAGGCAATTGCATTAACCTCTGAGACTGAGATTCAGCTCCTGACACCCATAAGTTAGCTCTCTGCATATGTAACAGGCTTCTGGGCTCCTGATGTAGTCAGTGAAATCTAGAAGGATTTATGTCATCTTCTGATAAGTGACTTATTTTAGTCAGTGTTCTCCAGTGATTAGGATTACACTGACTGTTAGGGGAGTGAGACACTGCATGCTCTAGACAGCTGCATTTTAGATTAGCTTGTGAATCTGGAACTGAGTATCAGTTCAGTTGACTCCAAGGCAACTAAATTGCATCACAAAATGTATGCATAATATTTACGCTAGTGGTGATGCAAGGAAATTAAATGAAGAAATCTGGTGCTTTGATTACTTCTCTGCACCAATACAACTTAAGTTTTCTGACATCTGAAGCATACTGTAATGCCTGGTCACTTTCCCAAGCTTTTCTTTTAATGAAAGAAACTAGTTTTCTTTATGTGTGAAAGTGAGAAGTCATCTTTATTTTCATTAGTATTTGTTAGGACTTGTAACTTGATTGTTGGGCTTTCTTTTAACAAAAATGTAAATAGGTGAAATACAGAATACTCACTAAGGATGATTTAATACAAATTAGTAAAACACTAACAAATCTGAATGTAAGGTAGGCTGTAAGAACACTTAAAAGACTTTTGAAATCTTTCTTCTCTGTCATGCAGGATGTGTTTCATGAAAGTAGAGCTTAGGGTGCTCAGCTTCACATGAGTTTCTATCTTGCAATTAGACTCCATTAGGTTCCATGAGATGGAGCGGCTTTCTTTCCCATGCAGATTTTTAGGTGTCTCTAGATAAAAGCCATCCATTTTGGTAAGGTTAGTGCTCACGTGAGGTCAGCACTTTGCTGATGGTTTCCAGATGGCTCAGAACATGGGCAGACCTCACACACATCTTCAAAAAAATTCTATGTAGATGTGACTTCATAAGCATGTTGAATCCTTTGGGACTAGAAACAAGTGATATCACAAAAGTGTGAAGTATTCCTGGTAAGGCCATTCTTTCTGCACCATTCTGAGAGTTGTGCATTTCCATATTATCATGAGAATGTTACTTTAAAAACCCTTGGCCTTGTAATGAATAGAATGCTATAGAAGAAGGACAGCTTTCATAATTAGGGTTGTGTTTTCCTCCTGTAAGAGACACAGATCCTCTGATTTCCTCATGGTTTGCATTCTGAAAAACTCTAAGGATTTAGGAAACAGATTTCCGTGAAACTCGAAAAGATGGACAAAAGCAATCCCCCATCTTTCCTCAGGTTTGTGAACAGCAGCTGTAGGAACCTGCACTCTAGTTCATACCCTACAGAAAACGTAATGTAATTCAAAGGTCTCTTGGGAGTGCAAGGGGAGCAACTTCTGCCCACCCATACCCATGAAGGACGTGTACTGGCAGGGAGGTGGAGGAAGAATTTTCCAGGCTGGAGTACGTTTGCTGGCTCTTTCCTCCTGCACTTTTTGTACAGCAATATTCAATTATGCAATACTTTACAAAGAACAACATAACAAGTTAACTACTACTGAAGAGTTGAGGAGACCATAGAGTGGTAGATGAACTAATTTTGCTGTGGCACTAAGCAATGCATAAAGCAATGGAATTAAATATAGGTCTGAATCTCAGATCAGTACTTCTATCTATGAGGTGGTGCTGCCTCCTTAAGCAAAACAAATAAATATTCCCAGGCTAACCGCAACTCTCAGTGGTATTTCAATGAATGCTTCTACTTTTCTTTATGACTCTTCCATCAATTTTTATTTTTGTGACCATGTTCTCACATTCAAACTAACATAGCTTTTGCAGCTGACATCACACATTTTGGAATACAAAGACTGCAGATGTTCACAGTGCCGACAGATTTTAGGACACAGAAAGACAGTAAAATCTGTTATCTAGTTTAGAAGTGCTATCACACAGGAATGTAGGGTATTTTCCCCCAAATACTATTCAATGCATCTTGCTGGCAGGGGAAATTAATTTTCCAAACTCGGTCTTTAAAGGATATTATTTTTTTAATAGGAGCGTCTTTGAGATAGAACATATGCCCCTGTTTCTCTATCCACACCATAAAATGTTTTTCCCAGTCATCATAAATAGCTGGCTTTTTTTCCTATGAAAGCTTTTATAGAGCCTGCCTCTGTATTTTAACTGTTCCTGAAACAGTGGATCCACAATCTCATATGGCTGTGGACTGCAATACAGTCATAACACAAATGATAAATAGGGTCCTTACGCTTATCTGATTCTTCAAATATAACTTCCAAAATACAAAGAGGTAGGCAGACAAATCATTAAGCAGGCTGGCTGTAACTGCCTGCTGCACTACTGAATTCATACCAAAGATGGGGAAACCTGGAGGAAAATTAAATCCTTAACCTTCATTTAGATGAAATCCTTAACCTCCATTTAGTACAGCCTAAGGTTACATGATTCTTCTCTGCATTACTGCATAGCACAGAAGTATGCAGAAATGTGAAGCCTTAATGCGTATGGAAGGCCTGTCTGCCCTCCAGAAGAATGTATGTTTTAGGCCCCTAATACCCCCGAAATAGCTTCTATAGCCTTGTAAATCAAGTTTGTGAAAGTGAGACAACTACAGGCTGAACAATGCAGTCTAGTAATTTTTTCATGGACAATTTAGAGATTTGTTTGCTTATGATAATATGCATGTTACTGACACGGCACCAGACTCCTGACTGGCAGCAGTCGTACATGAAAAATTACAGGAACACATATTCTTTGAAAGCTTCTTAGTTAAATACTGGTTAACATGGCTAATACATACTTCCAAAACAATCTTCATAGTAAAGACAGGAATTAAAAACGGGGGATTCCACAACCTATGGGCTTCAGCGCGATTGTCAGAATAAGTACTATTTGTCTGGGTAAAGAGAGCAGTTCTGTGTCCTAGCATTTCATTATGCCTGCATATGAAGGGGTTTACAGTGAATCTTAGTGTCTTTCTGGGCATGTTGATTTATACTTCAATGGAAAAGCCAAGAAGGAGGAACAGCTCCCAGAAAACCTGGCTGAGGTATGCTACACGACAGCACATGTGTCAAGCTAACAGTCACCATTTGGGCCCACAGAATCACACAGCTGTTACCTAACAGAATAAGAAGACACAGAGATGCAGTGATTTGGTTTTGGCTATGGCAGTTTGATTTCACTATGTGGCCTTAGAAACCCTCACCTCAAAGCGTTATGGTTGCAGCAGATCCAGACTTAATTAACCACTGAATTATTCTAACACAATTGTGGAGAAAGATACCAAATGCCTTGGGAAATCAAACAGCATCCTCAGAGACCAGCAGACATACTGCTTACATAGGATATGCTTTTTCCATAAAAGAGAACAGAACCTAAATATACTAAAACTCATGGGAAATTAATCTTCAGAAACGTTTAGCTGCGTAGCATTATAGATCATGGTGTAGAATGACATCCCAGCCCATAAAACCACCTTAATCAGGGCCTCTCTCCTATGGCACCATCCTATTTTCAACTCACAATGCTTTCAGATGAGCCGAAAAGGGGTGCTTTGCTCCCACCATTACAATTTCTGCTCTTTTCTTTACCCTTTTCAAAAACATGAAAGCATTGGATTGCTAATTACTTTTATCCAGCCTATAGGAAAATTAGTTTATCTTCCTGATCAAAGCAAATTAGGCAGATCATGGCTGATTAGAATGCAACAGTAAAATCTCCATACTTTCTATTCCACCCCCTTTTCTCTCAGAAATGGGGCCTGTGTCAAATATGTAGGTATTTCCCACGGCCAGTCTGGACTCTGTTTCCAACAGGCTCTGGGGCTGGGACAATGGTTCTTACACAGACACTGAAGTTCTTTAGTTCAGTCATTGTGCAAGGAAAGAACTGGTAACCCCTTAGCTAGCATCTGATGAAACATCTAGATTTACATATTTCCCTAATTGCATTTTTTGAATGTGAGTGAGATTTATCTGACCAGAGTTAAATGACTCCTTTATTCTACTACCCAAAATACAAACCTATGCTCTCCAGGCAGAGTTGCATTTGGTTCTGATCCCAGCATTAAAATTTTGGTTTTCACTATAGTGGGACAAAGCAATGACTACCTTTACTTCTGAGGACAGAGTCTAAAGAAGGCTTGGCTAGTTGCTTCCAAGGTGGCTGCTGCATTACATTGCAAAACTGAATACCATTACCCCTTGTAACTAACTGCTTAAAGAAGCATTTTCTATCACTCAAGTATGTTATTGTTCACTTTTTACCCTTCATAACTCATTTCCCTTCAATTTGTGTTCTATGGCTTTAATAGATGAAAGCCAAGCTATACTGCTACTTTATTTATAACCAATTACTATAAATTAACAGTAAATCTCACATTTAGCTCCATTTAAACATCACTATGCAGCTGCCCATTTGAAAATAAAATGGTTGCCTTCTTTCACTTGAGTGGGCACAATACAAAACATCCATTGAGCTTTTCCTTTATTGCAGCTGCCAATGCCCAGCCGACTTTTAACAAACCAACCAAGCGGAATAACAATGCAGCTGCAACATTTTATGGTATTTCTGTTAGTTCTCTTTTGAGACTGAAGGTGTTAATTAGGAATCAAAGAATACAACCCTGCCAGCTTTCTTTCACAAACTATACACTGGCCACTGCAGTTTTCAGAAGAAAAATAAATCTAATAAAGGGACAAAAATGTTGTTTGTCACACCAGTAACGTGTATTTAAGACCCTTTGATCACGAGCTTTTTATGTAGTCTTGTCAGACAGGCTGAAAATATTTTTTCCTCTCTTTTCTCCTTTCTTTTGGCTTTTCTGAATACTGATTCTAAGGTTGTCTGGAAAGGTGAAAAACCCAATAGTAACTGGAACGCTTTACACGTTAAAATGGCTTTGCTGAGCAAGCCAGCTTTAAATTAAATCAAATCAAATCAAATCATAATTGTTCACTTTTCTGATTCAAGCGTAAGTTGTTTTGAAATACAAATGACCTGTTCCTGTTATGGAGGTTAACAATCCTGTGTATCGTTTATTATTTTAAGCATTTAAATATATGCAAGTGTTTTAATATTAATACATTGTTTTGTGGAATCTCATTTTAAACCACAAAAATGAGAGTTTACAGATGTTGTAAAAAAATACATTACGTACATATTTTCACATGTATACCATCCAATATATATTTGATATTTTATTTACAAATTAATCATAATTGTATTAGAGTATCATATATTCAAAGGTAGCAGCGTGAAGTCATTACCTTTAATCTTTAGTCAAAGTTAAAACCTGAAAATAGGTTTATGAAGTTAGCACAACTGAGAATTAGTCAAGCTTGCTGGCTTACCCAGCAAGAGCTTTCACTGTTAAATGCACAAATCATGCCAAAATCCATTAATCCTGCCAGGGAATGGCAGAAAGAAGCTCTCGTTGTTGATTTAATGATAATGAATTGAACAGGCTCTTAAGGCTACCTGCAGAGTTTTCTAAACTGTAAAGCAAATAAAGTCAATTTAAAGAAATGCTTTTTACAGAAGTATATATAATAAGTTTTCTTTGCTTTAAACACTAGGTAGAAGAAGCATGGGTTTAAACTACAATTCCACTTATCTTGTTATAAGTTTAATGTAATTCCTTAGAATGTGATTTGCTGTTTGGTGATCAAGAAATGCAGAACTGGCTTGGAAATGTTAATCAACAAATCTTAGTAACAACAAAGTTTTGATCAGTGCTGTTATGTTGTGTATCATCTCATGCAAAGAGCAGTGGCAGCTGGGAGGCAGAAGAGAATATCCCCTTTCTGCATATGGAATAAGGGAAAACAGGCAAATATATTTGAAACTGGCTGCTGTAATCACTTCTTACAATGCTTTTTTCCTGTTATTGCACCACAATAGTGACACAGTGTCTAAAGGAATTAAATTATTCTTGTAGAAAGATGTCAAGCATACAAACTCAAGACACACTGCTCTCCGTACTGTTAATAACAACTATTAGAGGCTTTTTGCTAACAAATTAGTTCTGCTGTGACTGATATATTTCATAGCTATTTCAGAGTAAGGTGGCATTTTCAACTGTAAGCTCATCCCTGATGAGTCTTACTTCACTCTCTTAAACATGGTCTTGTGTGGTGTATGGATATATGTATCTTGGGTGAAGTTTGCCTTTAAGCAGACAAAAAATTTTACCTGTGGATACTTCAATATGGAGTAGAAGTGATTTATTTATTTTAATTTCCCCAGTTTTGGAAAGGTTTTTTAACCAGTCATTATTTTGAAATTATTTGGTGTATAAACCTCATATTTATCTGACTGACAAATTCAAGAACTGCTCTATGTGACTGCTTTTATTGAGCAATGTCTGAGTGAAATATTTTCTCTGAGTTGACTAATAAATTGAAACACTGCAAATGAACTCAAATTCTCTGAGAATGTTTTCCTGTTCAGTTTTGCTGAATTCTAGACTCATCTGGAATAGTCTGAAGAATTTATATTCTTCCTATTTCAATCACCTCAAATGGAACTTTTACAAAATGCTATGTTTATCAACTATACACAATCAATCAATGCAAAAGACTTTTGTTAATAAGCACATGACTACACCTAAATCAAAGAAAAGAAAATCCCATCCCCATGGTTTTTTGTATGTTCATTTTTGCATTGGAAACTGCAGTGGTACAAGCGTGCTGGAAAAGTTTTCCAGTCCCCTTCAGTTGCTCACTGAACTCCCAGTCCGTTGTCCCTGTCCCTTCAGCTGTGCTGGTTCGGCTGCTTCTGTGGCTACATTCTAAAACAGATCAGTGAAATGAGATACATATTTTTCAAAGACCAGACATGTGTTTCTTTTTAAACTGGATTATTTCACAGATCTGCTTAGGAGTACAGCCCAACGACCAGCTGAATCAGCACAGCCAAAAGATGAAGCCTAGAGCAGCAAGGTGGGAACAACTAGCTTCGAGGGGGAGGAAGCCAACATGGACATCTAAAACCGTCTCTGTTGCTGACTCATTTTTTCTGACTTTCCTATTCCAACTCAAATCTTCTAGAAAATTCTGAGCACGATCTTTCTCCAATTCTGTGAATTCAGGACCTTAACTAGCAAAGAGAAGCAGCTCCTACTCAGGGAATTCAGCTACAGAAAGCAAGTAGTTTTTTTCGCAGTGCCCTGCCCAGCTAAGTGAAACCAGCAATTGAGGTTCAGCTGGGAGTGTCAGGAGTCAGCACACACACATGCTGGCACACCTTGGAAGTTCACTTTTGGTGGTCTACCTCTCCTAAACTGTTTTTCCTCATAGATCCAGCAGTTCCTAAACCTATTACCTTTCACAGCTTGGAGAAAAAGTCCATTTTGGTTTCTTACGCTTTCGTATGAGGAGATTCTGTGCTGACGGGACCAGAAGAGAAAGTATATAGACAAAACATACCAGCAAATAAAGCATATAAATAAAGCTTTTCCTGACATCTTTCTCATCTTTTTCACTAAACCAACAATGCTGTAAGATTTCATTACTTACCCTAAAGTACAATCTCTGGACCAAACCTAACATGCCCACGATATCCTCATTCTATTGCCTTCCAGGAACAGTAATGATAATGAAGAACAAAATTTGCTCTCAAAGTTGGCTTCTGCAATGGAACTGATTTTTGATTACTATGGATTTTTCTATTTAGGTAAGCAAATAATTGCAAAAAAAGAAGAAAAAAATAAAAGCTTTCTATTCACTGAACATTACCATTTGTTTCAAGAACTCTAAAGGAATTTTAAAAAACTTACCATAAGAGCATATAAAAAAATAAAATTTAAGACTTTTTTGTTTAAAGATGAACACAATCTCCTCTTCAAAATGAGAAACAAACCTTTTCATAACAAAGATACTCCTGTAATAATAAAGCTATCAATATTTAATACTTTTAAAACCCCTCTATTTGTATCTGTAAAAACTGTTGTCTTGAGGCAGCTGAAATTAGTATTTTGACAGCATTTAGAAAGGGTCAGTTTGCTCTCAGGAGTAAGAATGTTCCCTAGTATATAAAAATACAATAGGGCAGGTGTTTTCACTTATAAGGTAACAGTTGAATATCTTCCAAAGCAACTAGGCGTGGCTGCTGTTCAGATGAGATATAGATTTAATCACCTTGGCCCAATCCATTTTGCAATCTTTTATTTCCCCTTCAAAATACAGGTTGCCTAATAATACAACTCTGATTTCCCCTGTTTTAATTGCTTTATAACTTGTAGACTCTTCCATAGTTTGATTTTATTTTGTAAGAGCTCACACAGTTGTGATAACAAGACCACTCTATTTTCAGATTTATTTGACAGTAACTACTTTCACAAAGAAGATAGACCTAGGAACATGTCAGAAACATAGTCAGTGATCTGAGGACCAAATTTAGGCAGCTGTCTTATTCTTCACTGCTTGTACATTTGCAGTCATACCTTTGCTTGTTATCAGTGTAGTGGTATATGTTTGCAGATCTCCACAGTGACTGACAGGCACATTTAGATGATATAGCATATAAAAATTGATGTAAAAATAAATATTTAAATGTTTAGCAGAATCTCTTTCCCAGCCTGTACACACAACATCTGTATGTATTCTAAGAACCACACCTTAGAAGCAAATAAACTTCTTCATCTTATTAATGTCTTAAAAAGTGAGAGATCTAATTCAGACTCAACACTTAGAAAAATCTTATGAAAGCCTCTTCCTAGTTCAGAAATAGTACGCTGAGAAGCTTGAAAAACCTTTGTTGTCTGTTTTAAGGCATCACTTTTCTATTTTAATAGTTTAAAGATGGTAAGGATAAAGGTCTTAAAAGCTGTATAGGCACTTAGAGATGCAAATAGCAAACACAGGCTTACTAAGAAGGGACCAGGCACTGAGGTGCCTGGTAATAGTCCCCCCAGCTGACTGCCTGATGTCACACCAGTTGCACCATGATCTGTCTTTCCTTCCACACACAATAACAGCTAGGTCTGCAGCTGTATCCAAAAGTGTGTAACTGCCAGACTCCCATGAATAAAGGATACCTTGGTATCCAAGGAAAAATTTAATGTATAATAGAACTTCAAAAGTATTTCCACTTTGACAGGATGAAAGATGCACATACTGAGAAAAAAAACTACATTAATTTCTTTTTAATTTTTTTTCTTATATTTTACACTTAAAGATTAAGACTTAATGAGGGTATGGAGGATGTGCACTCTACAGAAGCACTGCAGCTGAAATCATTAGCCTGAAGATGCATACATTTGCTAGTCTGCATTTATTTATGTCTCCAGAAAACATAATGCATATAGTAAGTCCAGTCATTTTACCAGACACCTTTACCTAGAACTAGCAAAGCTTGTAGTTATATTGAGGTCTTCTACATGTGACAGTTTTAGAACTGTCATAGATACCAGCTTTTAAGATTCAAGAAAAGCCAATGATTCTACTACTGAACTAAATTGATAGTTAAGACAGATGTTCATCATTTTTAACAGAACTAGGGAACAGAGCTTCACTGACCCAGCTGTGGATCAATCCAAACGGGGTTCACTTGTCCCTAAGCAGCCCCCTCAGGAGGAGATAATGTTGTATGGCAAACCTCCTCAGAAGCCAGAGAAAGACATTTTACATTCTCTCTTTGACAGCCCTGACTAGTGAAATGGTTGCCAGGATATCTATGAGCTGACTGCTTTTCTAAGAAGCAGCCTTAGGCCTTTTCTACTTTCTTTGTGAGCTGTGCTTCTGTCCTAAGTAGCCTCCAAAGGAAAATACTTTAAAATGGCAAAAGGTACCTCTACTCACCCCTGCCAGGCCTGGATTTTAGAAGCCACATAAATTCTACTCCAATATCCTTTACTGAATTCTTCTTAATTAGTATCTTTCAAGTCAACTGCATCATGTGCTTTGTAAAATACTGAAAAAGTAGCACAAGGTACAGAACTGGTGTTGAAATCATTTAAAACTGGTGTCAAAATCAATTACATTTTAATATCACTCAACCTTATGTATATACTTAAATGGTGACATCTCAAATGCATTTCTCTAGAGCACTAAGTTTAAGCATTATTTATTTATTTAGAGAAAATTGCAGCTCTATTTCATGCCATGATTGAAGACTTTATTCCATGGTCTAGCATGTACTTTCATTTGTCTACTTTAAATTTTTATCCATCAATATTGTGTCTTATATTAACACATTAATACTCAATGTATTATTTCAATGTAATCTGTTCTCCAAGTATTTTACAACAGTTTTTAAATTAGTTTATGATCTCATGCTAGCAGTAAACCTAACCATCATCTTGCCTACCACAACATTTAATTATTAGTTTTACTAAATTTCGCAGTCAGGGACAACCCTTTCAACAAGATTATTACAAATATGAAAGAAATCAAAGAAATATTCAAAGGAAATAAGCCTCTTGATTTTACTTGAGCTGCATTATCTATTCTGGTGGATGATGATGTAAAATGAAAGGTGGATATCTGAATATTGCTGGAGTTTCTTTCTCCACATGTAAAACCCTGTGCACTGAGATAAATCTCTGTGTGCAGTTATTTCTTTACATTTGCCCTGACACATGGCAAAATACTTAAAAACTGTCCTGTTTAACTAAAAGTGAAAAATATACATATATGACATCATTAAAATACTCAATGATTACATGCTCTGAAGCAGCACCGGAGAATTAGAATTAGTATGCAACTTCAAAGCCTCTTTCTCATACTGTAACTACTGAGAAATTCCACATCATATTTCATCTTCATCAATAATGGTGCCATAGCGCATAAAGAAAAAGTTCAAGCTCCCTTCTGTGTCATTCTTCCCACCTGGTGCAGCCCAGAGCTGTTTGGTTCAGGTCTTGAACCATGCCTTCCCAAAGTGCACCCAAGGTCACTGCAGTAGCAATAGGCCTGCTCCAGTTGCACCCAAGTGGACTGACTCAGGCATTTACCTGTCACACTGTTTGAAGACGTCAGTTTGCCTAATAAGCCAGGAGCTGCTCCACAAGTGAAGCAGAGTACAAATACACCAGTTGCTTTGTCAGCTCTTTAGACCCGTCTCCTAAAGAGTCACACTGGCTAGTAGCAATCCGAGGCATTTAATTGTGAACGAACTTGATAGCATGGAGAAACACTCAGATTAATGTCTAAACCTGCTAATGAATGTTAGATTACCAAACATTTTAGTTGCTGAAATTGTTTCTGATAACACCATTTTAAAGACAGAGACCAAACAGAAGGCTTATTTAATGTCTGACTGTTTCACTCTGTTACAGTTACACATGTATTTCATTTATCTTTAATGCTAGTAGTGGTATTAGTGACTGAAAATATAGACATAATGCCTTGCTGCTAAGGTGCATTTTGTTTTCCTTTATGTCTATCTGTTATTATTTTCCTGTGGCTAGGACATTCATTCATTTACCAAATTCATATTGCTACATGAGGATATAAAAAGTGCTTATTTTCATTTGGTCTGATCTTGATCAGTACATATTTATTGAACAACCACCTTAATGCTGCTTTATAAAAGTTGTGAACACTTCAATGGAAGCTCTCCATCCTGAGATAATCAAAACCACTAATGAACGTCATTTAAAATTAATTATTATCATTGCGTACTTAGGTAATCATTCATTCACCAAATGTAAAAAACAAATCTGTTCGTGTACTCATCCAACATATGGTGATATTTGGATAAAGAGTAATTTGCTTTAGATTAGACTCACCATGACCCAACAGAAACTTCTACAATAAAACCGTGACATAGCAGGAGCTCAATCCTTATCATTAAAAGGAGTTTCAGTTCCAGTTTCATTGGGAAACAAACTGGTTCATAATTAGTCTTCACAAGCCTTTATCAGAAGAGAGTAAACCAGCAGCATGTTGACAGGACGCAGCATTTCCTTATATACTTCACACACAGACATACAACACTAAATAATACCAACCAGTGAATCTGGATATTACAATTTCCTTGTGAAATCTGATGCTCTTGCGGCACTGCTCTATGGTCAGACAGGCAGGAACACGGAGCTACATGACTGCAAGATGCTGTATCCATGATTGATGATAAATGTAGAAAGCAGACCACATCTGGCTTCAGGTTTACAGGATTCTTCACAGATTGACCAGAGACAGCCATTGAATGCAGAACAGCTGAAGCATCAATATGTACAGAAATGACATTTTGATAACTCTATTTGGTGTGACAGTTCTTTCTGTCTAAGATAAATGGAACAAACGTATTCACAGCACTATGCAAGAATACTGAAAAAAAAAAATCTGTTGCTCTTTCCATTGAATGCTATCAACAACAACAACAAGATGACCGAAAAAGGAAAGAAAATCCCTTCCTCAGACTGCTGGGAAGTCTGTACAGTTGACAACATCTTCCTGACACAACCCAACACTACACAACTCTCCTGCCAGAAACTACACCCCGACACAAACAAGACAATAATGATCACTTGACTGTATGCCTATAAAAAATAATTTGACTTTTGTATATTTCAGAAAGAGAGACACCATGCACAGTAGTAACAGAAACTTTTCTGTCAAGCACTGGCATATGAAAACTGAAGTGAATGCTTCATTTTCATTGTATCAACTAATGCTTTTCCAAAAGCTTCAGATTTTTCAAATTGAATTTATTTTAGTGGCACCAATTCCGTACAATTAAGTTCGTTGCATTAGTATAAGCAGAGCAAAAACTACCTGACCTCTTGCTTGGCATAAGTCTGTTAAATAGAACAAAATACATGGAATGACATGCAGAGATGAATCTGGCACTAAGTCTTTTTTCTCCATTCCCTATAATGATTTATTTTAAATATTCCATCCAAATAACCCTTGAAATACTTCTGCTACAATAGTCTTCCACATATATCTGTTTCTACACAATGTTTTTTTCTTATTCCAGATTAAAGTTTTTCACCTTATCAGTATTCAGTAAGCATTGGTTTTATTCTAAAAAATGTGTATTTCAAGATTTCAAGAATGTGTTTACCTATGTTCCATACTGTCTCTGGCCTTCGGGCAGATAGGGTGTTCCAAGATGCTTGTCCTGCCCTTTCTTTTCACATCTTCTATCTTGGCCAGAAAAGAAATAAAGTTCTGGCACTCAGCACTTCACACTACTCTACATATGTACAGGCAACAGGTAAGAGGCAACGTGAAGCCTCCATATGCTGAGGAACTTTCAGCCTTCCCAGATGCTATTCTCAGACCATGAGCTTTCACATTGTCCTTTTTCAGTGCTAGGCCTAAATAACACCACATGAGCCCCTTATTCTGCTACCAATTACTCTTCCACAGTGCACCACACTCAATTTTTAAACAAACCCAGCAGCAGTACTGCAAACCCTTACTCTTCACCCCACCACAACTGTATACTGAGGTGTTATCCCTGCTACAACCAGTTAGCCACAAACATTTCTGCTAATAACTATGCCACAGTAACTGTACCTACCCTACAAAGGCTTACTGCAGACACATGGCACAAATGTAAACTGTGATTTGCATTACTGCCACTTGTCCCGAAGGTTTACAATTGCTTCAGCTGCCTGATGAGAGCCATATTTTGCTACTCTATAGCACTGATGCAGATGGATTCCCAAGCTACCTGTCATCTCTTTCTTCACAATGCACTTTTTGCTCCTTTGTTAATCCTCCTGCAATTCCATGTGCCTGTTGTAGGTTAGAGACAATACAGTGAGGCTTTATGCAGGGACACCAGGACTGGAATTTACTCCCTGAGACCCTTGTCAGGTCGCAAGGTTGAACCTGCGCTTCTTTTGGCCCTCTTCCAAATCCTCGCCTTTGCACAACTTCAGCATGACTGCAGCCAATACTTCCATTCTGCACCAAGCATATGGATCCTGTATTTCCTTGTCAGCAGGTCAAATATTGCTTTCAGACATCTGCGTAGACTTCACTTCTTCCTATAAGAAACTTACGTAATCACAGAGTTCAGCCCTCCTAGACAGCCATGAGCAAAACTGAAAGACAGACATACAGCCTTATGAAGAGAGAAAATCCTTTAGGATTTATCCTATTTTACCATATCATAATCATAATTAGAACCTCATTAAATGTTTTTAATCTACAGATCTTGTGCACTTGTCAGCCACTACCAAATTATTCAAACTCAGATTTAGGTAGTTGCCCCAGCCATCACATATATAGATTAAGACTACGAAAACATTGCATGATTTGCTTTATTTTGTAAACTACTTTATTACTGTAATCAGGAGCAGAACTCAAAAGTCTCACTACCTGAATCCTAGCTATAGCTATCTGATCATACTTCTTACTCCCAGAAGCAGTTCCTGCCCTTTCCTCATGCTTCCAAAATAGCAATTTCTGAGAACCAGGGTGTTTAAGAAACTTGGGTTTCTATACCTTCAAAAGGATGAATCTCATTTCTGGACACCGGACAATTTGATCTGGCCCCAACACAAACATATTGCAACCTCATCACTTGCAAGACCACAGGAGAAAGATTTAATTTCTGAGGCAGCCTCCATGCCAAACTGATCAAGGATCAAGCCCAAAGGCAAGTTACTCTTCAAGGTGGTTCAGAACAGGTAACTTTCAGTGATGGGTGAGAAAGAGCTTTGTCTTGTCTTGCTTCCTTTGCCAGCTATGACCTACTTCTCCCCTCAGGGTACACAGAGACTCATTTACAAACTCACTGAATGCCAAATCAGTGCAGTTACACTTCCCTTAATGCTGACATCATCTCACATCTGTTCTCTCATTCACTTAGAATAGCACATATATTATCACAGGATCCAGAAGACATGGTATAACTGGCATCGTAAGATGCCTACTGCTGCAGAAACTAGGAAAGTTTTATTTCTGTGTAATACCAGAGCTGTAACTATTCCATCCTCAAACAGAGCAGGCTGAAGTGTTTGGTAAAGAAACTAACAGGGGGAAAAAAAAAAAAGAAAATTAAGAAAATAGAAAAGTAGTAGTACTGAACCCCACCTGTACTTTTCTACCTCCTACCTCCCCTTCATAAATATCAGCATTAAATTATTGTACACTTTTCATGCGAAAAGTTGCATGAAACAAGCACAAAAAAAATCATAACACTTAAAAGGTTAAGTTTAGACACAATCATTATACAAATTAAGTCACAATCCAGCAAATACTTCAGCATTACTTAGGTACTTACTGCTTAAATTTGGTAACATCAGTAAGTATGGTTACTTTCAATAAAAAAGAAAGCATTTATTCAAATCTCTGCAAAAGGATGAACAGATTTTTTTGTGCTGGGAGCTGTAGTTGTTTGTACTGCTTTAGCCTGATACTTGTTTTTCATTTGCCCAAATCCTGTCTACATGCACACACATCACACACAAAATATTGTATCTCCTGTACAAGAAGACAATACTTTTATGCTACAATGCAAAAAGTTTTATCAATTTTTTATCAAAAACATGTCCTTAAAATCACTTCATTGCAATTACATAACACTGTTGAAAGACAATGTGTTCCAGATTAAAGTAAATATTCATTTTATGTATGATTTTGGACAATTTTGAAAGAAAGGCTTTTAAACTATTTGTTAAGCATAATGTTTTAGGCTGTGTAATTAGACAGTGTAGCAGAGCATCTTAGAGGAACTATTCCACACAAATGAGTCGATATTTGGGGAAGGGGGTAATTGTTTCAGAATTGTTCAAGGCTTTAGTCCAACAAACATTTGTGCATGTGATTTCAGTGAAGCCATTCCTAACACTAAAGTTCAGTATCTGGTTAAGTACTTGCAGGACTGTAGCCAAATCATACAATTGGGCCCAAACTAAAAGCTCATTTGTTGCCAATAAAATCTTATTTTGGGAGTGGTTGATTATTATAATTGTCGTTGTTGGATAACACTGCACTTCAGAGTAATTACTCTTTGTAGCAGTGTCGAGCCATGAAAACATAGATTGTCCTTTCTAGGATGGATGTAAGTGCTGTGGCCACAGCACTCAAAGCCCAAAGCTCGTAGCTAGAAGTTAGTAAAACATTGCAAAATATGAAAACTGGAAGGTGATACAGAATGTATCTGTACTCAGACCACCTGTCTAAGCAAAGGCCTTATTAAGCTGGGGACACACTCTATCAATTCCTGGGGACCTGCGCTGCTATTCCATTTCATTCCTGCTTGGAGTTCCAGGTATTGCTGGTGCCTAATACAATATTAACTGGCTTATGCTTTCTCAGTTTGAGTGATCACATTACTCTGAGCAGCAGCTTAAGGAATCTTTTTCATCTAAACGGCAAAGACATTTCACGAACAGTCTTTCTATTCGAGTGCTGCTGCTTTAATATTCATTCCGAGGTCTCTAATTCAAGAATTCCAAGCTGTGTTGTACAGGCTTTCAGAAAAAAAGCATGCTTCTTGGGACTAAAATCAGGGGTACCACGAGTTACTATCATATATAGTTGAAGCTTTTCACTGTCTTAGTTTTATGCATTTTTCATTTAAATCTCAGATCCAAGAGAGACAAGAAGGTAGCACTCCTTCAGCAAGTAACAATAACGTTGTTTCAGGCCCTACTCCTCCCCAACAACACTTCTTTCTTTTATAATTCTCCAGGCATTAAATTTCTCATGTCTGAACAGTAAAACTGCAGAAGTTTCCCAGGTCTTCTCAGCAAACAGTACAGAGTATGTAGCATAAGGATTTGCCACATGACTTGCTAAATCTCTGAGAAGTAAGCATGCTTTGATCACATCTCATTCTTTTTAAAGGGTATTTTCTTCTAACTGAAGTCTGACGCTGTTTTGGTATGTCAAAACCACCACATCATGTTCTGCCCTCAGTCAGTTTACTTGGAGCTAAAGGAACCACACCTTATCTACCATGATTTTTACTGGGAAAAGAATCAGATCTACTGGACAGTTCAAGGAAGTCAGAGAAAATGCCATAAACTATATTAATTGAGACCATTTAAATAACCAACAGAGAATTAAGAAAGCAATGCATGCAGATGAAATATTACTTTGGCCAACAAACAGAATAAAAGAAAGCAATCTGAACTTCTGCAGAATTGGTAGCAATTTTAAGCATTTGAAAGACAAATGACGTTGGAGAAAAGACTGGGTTAACAAGGGAGCACTTGAGGGAAGCCTAATCTCCGCTGGCATGCTGATGGGGAAGGTCAGCCCAGTGCACGCGTTCTCAGCTGGAGTCAGGCTCCCTCTGCCCAGCCAATTGTCCTATGCACTTCAGATACCAAACCAAATTGAAGGTGCCTCACCCTGCCAGCTCCTTATACTCTACCAGCTTCCCGATTCTCCCTGCCAATTTATGCTGCATTTCTACAAAGCAAATGCTACAAAGGAAAGACGTAGTGTGTGAGTGCCATTTTTTCCTCCTTCTGAGCAGCAAAAGGCTCTTTAGGAAGCAGTGTAAAGAGTTATTTTTAGCACTGTATTCTCAAGTGGGAAGAGTGACATTCTCTTCTTAAATACTTTTTAAAACCAAATTTTTCACAAAGAAACTAACTTTGTGTTGACACATTAGGTTTCGAAATTTAAAGCAAATGCCTTGAAAACTGGCAAACATGAACTTTGCATCGCTTGTTACTTCTTCAGTTTTTATGTACCTCTAATTTATCTGTGCATACATTTTACCTTCATATACCCACTATTGCTATGAATAGAGAGGGAATGCTCTGTTTTATTTGCAAAAGGGATATTTAACACTGAATTCTAAATCCAGAACCTGGATTCACCTCCATCCTCAACTGGGACAAGACTCAGATTTTAACTGAAACCACATGGCAAGTATTTAATCTATTTCACCCAGAAAGGCACAAAAATGGTTTATTAAGTTTGTAGCTACATAAAGAAGTACTTTCTAAGAAAAGGCAGACATTTTACTAACTACCAAACACCTAAATCTTGTCAAGGGATCTGGAAGTTGTAAGAGACTTTATAAAGCTTACTTCTCCATAGGAAGGCACCTTGCTGTTTGATCTTCCTCGAATACAATATTATGGCAATGAATGAAGCAGAAGGCCAAAATTTGTTTGAAGACTAATATCCTAGGAACCTGAAAATACGCACTGATTTCTTCTTCAGAGGTTTTGCTGTAATAATATCACAGTCCTGAAATACGATTCTTCTTAATTATTTCTAAAAAGAATTAAAATTATATGAATCAGATTTTCCCAAAATGTTTTATCTGTATTTACAATGTACTCAAAATTAAACTTTTTAAATGCAAATAGCACATATCCCAAAATAACTCATTAAGTAAACTATAATGTAGAAGGCAACATACCATATGCTGCAATATTTGCATATGCCTATGTCAATCTAAGACGGTAACATTGTGAAAACATTCTGCTTAATATTCCCCTTAAAATATTTCACTAAGTTTATCACTGAGAGTTTCTGATCACAAAGAATACAGTATCTGCCCTGGCATTTATAATAAATCTACTTCTCTGTGCTATCCAGGCCCATAACATCTCAAGATCTTTAACACCCAGCTTCTATATTGCCATCACATGAGATACAAAACCAGAATATTTTTATACTCATCATACTAAATATTCTTAAACAGGAGTTGCCAGATTTTACACCGGTTTTTAATGAGTAATTATTTAGAAGAAATAGGGTGAGCCTGTGGTTAAAGAATGGTGTTTGGATAAGGCATTCTGTCTTTAATTACTGGCTTTGTCATAAACTTTACCTCTAACTCCGAGCAAGCCCTTCTTTGCCTCACTTTTCCACATGACAGTAAATGGTAACAGTATTTCACTCACCCACAGGCTTGGTTTGAGAATTAATGAGGGTCCCATGTGCAAAAGACCTTGTAGATAGATCTCGACTTCTTCTTTTCACTATGCACTGATAGGAAAGTGACATGTTCCTAATTTGAAACAGCAATTCAGTGCTGCCCTTCATCAGCACATGGAATTCTCATTTATGTCAACAGGAATTGCATTACATACATTGAGTACATTATTTAGCCTAAAAGTAAAGGAAGAAAAAGTAATTGAAAGAAACTCCTGAATTCTCCTTGTCTGCTCTTAAAAAGTCTAACAGTTCATTGCAGCAGACACACAATCATAAATAAGAAGATTTTTGATGGGAGGCATGACTTGCTCCCTTGGCATATAAGTGAGAATGGAGAAATGTGTAGCAGGTCCATCTGTAGACTACATTTAGCTCTGCTGCAAGAGCACCATCATAAAAACCATGCAAAATTCAGTCACCATAATATATCATGCTCTGCACACATTTGTCCCAACATAAAACAAACCTTAGTGGCCTCGGCATTTCAATTATTCACACAATTTCCAGTGCACGCCAAGAAAACATTTACTTTTTTTTTCCTATATGAGTGTCCAGATTAGATAAAATGACAGAAATTTAGAAGAAAAAAAACTTTAAAAGCCCAAACTTAACACAAGGAAATACGACAGACCACTTTTGGTCAGCTATATCTACTGTGCAAGAGCAGAATCAAATAAAGAAGGTGGGGTTTTTCACTAGAAAGAGTTAATGTGAGTACACAATTTTAATCTCCTGTTTTGATCTGAAGTAAAAAATGTCACAGTGCAAAAAGACATTTCTGTTTTTCTGGAGGAAAAAAGAAAAAACTCATTAAAAATCACCAAAAACCAAAACCAACCAGAAAAAAAAAATAAACCAAAACCCAAGTAGCTTCTGGTTGGCCACTACCAAGTTCGGGGAGGCAAACACCTCTATAAGAAGCAGGCACGTTGCTTGGCCATCTACAGACAATGAGATTTGACAGTTCGTTACGGAAGGCAGGCAGGAGCTACAACTCTGCATAATTAGGCAATAACTAATCAATCCAAGGATAACAGCCTAGTACATTTGGAAAAGGGTAAGTGTAACTGCCTATGGGTATGAACTAGTTTTCTATACTGTTAATACTGCCTGTATGCAGCCTTGGTCATTTAAAAGTCTGCCTGTCCCAGTGGTGTTTTTTACTTCAGGGTATATGCTACTGAACAGCACAGAATTCTTGATCAGAGGAAGACATTCCCCTCCTGAAGGACAAGAGAATTTAAAATCAAAAGTGAGGACCAGGTCACAATCCTACTGAGAAGCACGTTCCTGGAGGTATGTGTCTTTTCGACAGCAGAAGACCACAGCAGTGGTATTTTGACATTACCATGCATATTTATGTTCTCTTTTTCTTCATAAAACAGTCAAACTGTAGGTTCTCTAACGTTTTTCTGTCCCGTTTTAGCATTTCTCAAAGCAGCTAAGAATTTAGAGCATCTAATTCTTGACACACGATATGTAAAACTTAAGTACGCCTTTATACCTTCATTATCTATCTTTCTGCATACAACTTTCTAAAGCACCAGAACACATTGTGTCTTGTGTATACGTCAAATCCTGACCTCCTGCCTTTGAAACCAGTGGTGGACTTAGTATGTGTCTTAGCGATGTCTTAGAGATTGTATCTTCATTACATTTTGCCCTACTGTAACTGGTCATTCAGTGACACTGACTTCTGCCTCTTAACATTACTAATAGATTTGACTTTGAAATGTTTATGGTAAAGTATGATAAAACTGTTCTTACCAAGATAAATTTCAGGACAGTATTTACATGCATAATATTCAAAAAAGTATTTTAGCTGCACATCCTCTTTCTAAACCAATGGTATTTTCATTAACCTAAGCCTTCTAACATTTAGTACTTAGATTGTATTGGTTGCACTTAATTTCTACCTTGTTGCCATGTTTGTATTTCTCTTAGAAAGGCTGTTTCTAGTTTAGTTTCATCTGCTTTCTCAGATGTAACATATATTTTATGTCCTTTGAAGTATGGCATTAATAAAGAAGTTCAGAATTATCACTGTAGTAGCCCAGACACACTATACTGTGAAAGCATCTTTACAGTAACCATAGTAGCAAGCATGTCAACAGCATGTCAAAATACACGAGTGGACAAACACATTCAGAAACAGACATACTGTATGCTGGACATGGAGGATAAGCATTAGATCAACAAACTATAGGACGTGCAGCCACAATGAAGTGTATGAAATTAGTAAGGAGGGCACTACTTTTAGCACACCAACGCTTGTAACACACAAACCCAAGAGAGGTTAAGTGATGACCCTTTTCTGCCAAAAAGAAGGAAACAAAGAAAAGGTTTCCCCAGAGGCTGGGGCAGTGTTTTTA
>NW_009921267.1:0-206 GCF_000696875.1 Nestor notabilis | reverse complement strand
CGCGTTCTCGCTTTCTCTGGCCCTACACGCTGTAATTCGGCACGCCCGAGATGCAGAGGAGTGTCTTTCCGACCAGCGCAGCCCGTCCCCGCGGGGATGCCCCTCCGCACCGTGCGGCGGGTATTGGAAGCAGAGGGAAAGCTCCGGCGGGGTCGGAAGCTCCGGCCCGGCTCCGGGCACAGGCACCTGCCCGCACCGGCCTCCGG
>NW_009921266.1:63489-73373 GCF_000696875.1 Nestor notabilis | reverse complement strand
CTTCCCCGTACCCCTGAGCATCCCGGACAGGCTTTAAAGCGCCGCTGCCACGTTCAAGTGAGCTGAAAGGCGTGGCGTGCACCGGGTCTGCAGCAGTTGCCCACTGCTGTCGGCTCCTGCTGCCCCCTGGGCCTCCGCCCCCCGAGCGGGTTAGGTCTGCTCCGGAGGGTCGATGAAAGGCTCTGCCGGGACGGACTTGGCCACCGGGAGTTGGTGAGTGGGTCCTTTGTGAGGCCGAACAGTGCTGTCTGCCCGGAGAATTCCCCGCCCGGGGACGGTCGGGCCCCCGGGGACGGCTCCAGGGCTCTTGCAAACCGATGTCCCAAGAGCGTCACAAATGTCCCATGTTGGGGCAGTTGGCACTGCCGCCCACTGTCGCACGGTGCCCCCTGCAACGAAAGGTGTCCGGTGCGTGTGGGTGTCGGGTTAAACTGCACAGCGCAAAGGTGATGTGTCCCAAAACGGGTGGTCAGGAGATGTGTCAGGTCTCATTTGCAGGGGACCAAATTACATCCTCCCAAAAAATGGGAAACAGGAGCAGGAGTTACTTGAAATCCCAGTGGAGCAGGAGGAATAACAAAGCAAAAGATGCAGGCTTTTTGAAGACAAAGTATGAAACATTTATGAATTATGGTGTGTGATGTGGTTGCTTTTGAAAGCATGGATCTGTGTCCAGGCCATGGCTCCCTTTCCATACTGTGCACTTTTCCCCTGTTGTCTCAATACTGTATAAAAAGAGGATATCCACTTGGTTTAATTTAGTGTATCAATCCAATGCACATATAAATGGTAAGATACGACAAAGAAACTGCTTCTCATATGGTGATAGTGAATTTATCATAGCTAACAGGTAAGTGACTTTTTCTATTAGAGTAACCCCAAGGGGGTCATTCAGACTTGAGGCCTGATTGTGCTGTAGTCCAGGCAAACATTTAGAAACATATGGTCTCTGGCCTAGGCCTAACAATGGTAGACAAAAGCCAGAGAAGTAAATTGTTGCTATCATAGTATATTGGCTCTTAGATTTTCATATAGAAGAGCACTACTCACAGATATCCTTCAGAATACTTGCTTTTTGATACAGAGAGATTAGCCACTCCTTTTAAAGAAGGAGGGACAGAATAAAGTTTAGTGCCAGAATCCTCAGATAGCTGCTTTCTCTCAGACAACAGTACATCAACAAAACTGCAGCTTTGATGTATCACAGTGAACAGATAGTAATTTTAAGCATTCCACATTATGGGAAAACATGGAAGAATTTCATCTGGTAATCTCTGTACATTTATTCTTAATTACTGGACTGCTTCTTAGAAAAAGAGTAGTTAGATATGTAAGTTCAGGTATTCACAGTTTTTGTTTTCATTTTTTTTTTTTTAAACACAAAATATAGACATATTTGGCAGTAAAATGTATACCAGGTTTTTATTCTCCAATGAAAATCTATAATTTCACTTAGAATTTCTACATCTATGGAATTCTGAATACAGTACACTAGATAAAATTAGATTTAAATGTCTAAAGCCAGATGACAGTCTTTGCTTAGGACACTAACTTTTGAAGGATAGATCTCACTCAGGTGAAATAGTTATTAGTAATTGTAATTGCTGTAAGAAAGATTTTTTTTTTTTCTGCATTATTTCACATAGCCATCTGTGTTTTGCAGGCAAATGAAGTAATTAACTTGTAAAAACGTGTTGGTTAAGTGCAGGATCTTTGGGAGAGAGCCTCCATTCCTCTGTGTGACCAGAATAAGGGGGTTTGGGGCGAAGACAAGCTCCTTTGGGACAGACTTTGGAGCAAAGTGATATAATTGCCGAGTTACTAGCACAATATATTTCTGAAACACAGCTTCCTCCTGAGCTTGTTACCATAAGGTTTCTTAATTGCTTTTCCTTACTAATGAATCATCAAATCATCAGTATCTATTAATGAAAGTCTTCATTCTGAAAAAAAAAAACCCCAAGGGACTGCTGCCTTCAGTGGAACTGCCCAGTGCTTGTGAATATGGATATGCACATCATTCTTTGCAAGTGTAAGGATCTTAAAAACCTTCTAAATTTTATAATGCAACCTTATTTTATTGTAAAAATTGCAACTTCTTTAAACCACTTTTTTCTTTCTTTTTTCTTTTTTTTTTTCCTTATAATAAAAACTACCATCTATTGAAGAATATGAATTTTTCACGTCCTTATGTTCAGTCAGTGTCTGAATAGTTCATCCTCTAGCTGTGTCTTTGGCATGTCTTGGTACTACAGGCACAGACAGTTTAACTTGCTAAACATCTGGAAACATGTCTGTTCAGGGTGAGCTTAGAGTCTGTAATAAAAAAAATGTTCCACTGACTTTGTGGAATGAGTTTTATTTTAAGATTGATTTTTACATGTGCATTTATAGCAATAAATTTGTAAGAAGTATATGGGTGGAGGTAGAACTTAGAAAAGGCTAAATCTGTGCTTTCTTGCTAGCTATCATAGATAAAACCTACCCCCAAAATCACATAGTACCAAAAAGTACAGTTCTAAAATGAGTGCTCTCTCTAAATTAGTTTTCAGTTGAGTTTTGTTTTAATAGTCATTTTCAGACATGACGTTTAATTGCAGTCAGGGGAAGAGCAAGATGTTAAAACTCTTAGTTTTCATCTCTGTAATTGAAAGCAGACTTGTTAGTGAAATCCAGGATGAAAATCCATAAACTAGCTTATCAAGTTACTGCAGTATATTTATACATTCTGTCATGTTTCAGGCATTATCTGATAACAGGTCAATGCATTTTCAAAAGTAATTTATTTTTTGTTGCACTTTAGCCCTTTCTGCAAGTTTCATATCAACTTTACATGTGTTTTTAATAGATAGTTTTGAGTACTGAGACCAGCTTGTTCTATAACACTTTTATTAACATTTTCTGAAAGATGAGTGTTAGCCCTCTGGGAGCTGACAGAAATAGAGTTACCTGGAACCATGGAAGAATTTAAGTTTGGTTTTGTGAGTTATGGATAGATCTAAAGAAGTAGGTGGCAAAATCAATTCAGTAAACAGAGAATATGGATTTACTAGATTTAGTAAAATATCTGTGGAGAATAAAAGGGGATGAGACAGAGAAGATCACGAAAGAGAGCTGAAATCCAAATAAAAAACCGTCAGTAGTCAGGAATTTTAATGGTAGCATAGAGTGGTTTGGTATGAAAGAGATAAATGAACAAAAGCTTTTGTGAAAAAGGTAGCAAAAATTGATGGTTGGCAGTGACAAGGAATAAGGAAAACAAGCAAAGTTAAGAAAGAACAAATTAGGCAGGTTATTTTAGCCAGAATAGGCAAAAGTTCTTGTAAAGCACACAGGAAATATCAGGCATATGTATTTATGTGTATATTTGATGGAAGGAAGTAAGCCAGCTGTTGAGATTTTAATAGTTAATTCATCACATATAATTAAACTGGGAGGCTGGATGACATTGCTGCAGCATAAGATGTAGAGGTGAAGGCGCAATATTGAGAAGACTGCAGGCTGAGAAAGGATAGAAAAATTGTCCCCAAAGAAGTCCATGAAGGAGCTGTCAGAAGCAAAAGGGAATACAGAGGAATAGGGCACAAGAAGCAAAACCACAGAATATAAAGGAGAGAAAATGTCATTAACGATCAGTGAAGAGCCCTAGAAAAATGAAAAGAATTTCTGGCCATAATATTTTGTGAGTAAAAATTAGTTTAGAAATGCTCATAATAATATCAAGTGAGTGGAGGAGTAGTCAAAGTGGTACCTACAAAGATGATGTGCTGGGTAATTTACAGTGACAGAGAGAGTGAGTACGGTAAGGGAAGAATTGTGAGAGAAACCTGCCTGTTTATGCACTTGGTGAGGATTTTTGTGCTGCTAAAATAATTTCTGGCAAGTCACTAGAACAGTCCAGTAAAAGTTAGAAAAGTCTTCTCTGATCAACTGGATGCACCAGTCCTAAAGAAGGATCTCCAGTGCTAATGATCTCCTGAATACACAGATTTGTATTTGTAATAGATGAGGTTGGATAGGGCTTTGAGCAAAAGTGTCTGTGCCCATGGCAGGGGGGTTGGAAGTGGGTGATCTTCAAGGTCCCTTCCAATCCAAACCAGTCCATGATTATATTTGGCAATGTAGTTAATGAAGTGTCTTGCCTTCACTTATTTAAACAAATAGTGCTTTTTTTCCCCTAGCACTCATGAGTACTTTGTCTCTGCTTTGTACTTAGTATAACCTACTTTATACTTAAAAGTTTTGAGAAATTGCCCTTTGGATTTCAAGTATGTACTGTTGGATCTTAAGAAGAAACTGAATTTCTAGATTCTCAGGAATTCTCATGAAAATTCTTGTCAGTAAATCAAATTAGTGGAAAACCTTCCTTCAGAAGAAGTTGAGTGACATCTGCGATGAGGTTTTGGGTACGTACTACACAAGTCTAGGAAGTATGTTGTTTTCTGGATTGTGGTAGCACCCATAAGTGACCCATTCTGGACAAGGATGTAGGATGTTTCCCGCTAAAGGGTTCACTTTTGAGTCTAGTCAAAATCTGGATTGAGACCTTAAGCTTAGTAATAAAGCAATACCTAAAAAAATCTTCTGTATCAATGCCAAAGTAAGTGTATGGATATTGAAATACTTTGCTGGATATATCCCAGCTTTTTAAGGTATTCCCAAGAATTTAGTAAGCACTGGAAGTGTATACTGTACGAATGCTACCAGTTCAAAATAATAGTCTTCCAGCTTTGAAGTTTTTATCACTGACTAGATTTCAAGTACTGAGTACTTCTAATATCAATACTTTGGCAGAAAATATGGAAGAGCTAGACATCAGTTTGCAGCTCAGTATATGTAATATAAAAAATTAGGAAAATCTAATGTAAGAAAGAGTTTTAGTAATGTTTTCTCCGAAACAAAACCTTCCCCAAATCATTGCCATATAATTACATGCAAAAACTGGATCTTTATTTTTTTCCTGCTTTGTGAAGTCTGTGGTTCCTTCCATATTTGAACCTTGTACCATTGAGCTATAAAGTTTATCCCATCTACTTAGTGTTTCCAGACTATTCTTTAAATATGGCAGTAGAAGAATATGAGAATCTTTCATCATTGTCCATCTTTTTTATATATATATATATATTCAGCAATAAACATGCCTACAGAGTAGATCTGTTTCACTTCAGTGGTATATAAAAGCACAGTTACTCTTGCTCATTTTCTGGTCACATGAAAATAGAGAAATCCCAGTGTGAAAATGTTTTTCTGTAACCATTTTTCATGAGAAAATACAAGAATGCTTGAATGCATGTATGTTCGATACTCTTGAGACGTGCTGCTTTGTCATATTCTCAGATTCTTCCTATTTCAGTTGCTTTAATTTGAATATATATATACACATATATATATATATATTTGGGCTTGATCCAAAGCTCTTTAACATCTATCTAAAGACTGTCATTTACTGCAGTATGGTTTGGATCAAGCTCTTTATACAAATGAACAAGACTAAAAATAGCTTAATTGTTACCTCTTATATAAACTTTCTAAACGCACATTTTTTAAGATTTGAAATGAAAAATCAAGAGAAGATAGACAGTTTCAATGCCACTTCAAGGTATCAACATTCTGTGAAGTAATTTCATTTGCATGATTTTTTCATACAGGGGAGAGTGAAGGACAAAATTTAGCATGTGCTTGTCAGAAAGAGCAGTTGCTGTTCTTCCAATTATGAGTCTTTTTCATGGGTTCACCTTGTCGTCTTGGTGAGACTGGGTTCTTTAGGCCACCTGTGTCCATCAGAGCTGTGAATGCACTCTTTTTACATGTTTTTATGAGTATGTAAAGTCTAGGATAGCCATTACTTATACTAAGCTGTTTACATGATGCTGAGTTGGTGGGCTGTAGTATTAAGTTTCTCTCGATATCTTCATGTCTTCTAGAAATCTTCAGAACAGCCTTCAGTCTTCTACTCTTAGTATCTTTCAAACTCCAATGTCCTCACACAAGTCCCAGAAATAACCTACCCGGAAAGATGTAAAAGTTCAAGTTAATTTGTTCACAGGAAAGTCATCCATATGAAGTAGCAATCTTCAGACACATAGAAGGTTGTTGAAGTGTGTAGGAGCCTGTGTATAAGAGGTAGTAACAAAATATTAGGTTTCAATGGGCTTTTGGAGTGGACAGTGAGGCAATATATTTTTAAAAATTCTCTGTCATTGCCTAGAGCGGTTGTGGGACCAGCCCCACTTGATATTGTTTGAACAGCTGGATAGGATTCTGTCTAGAACTGACCAAATTTTATCAGTTTTGCCTGAGATTAGTGGGTAGAAGAATATAACCTCTTGAGGGCTCCTACATCCCTATCTTTTATGGTATTTTGATATATATTCAAAATGCCTTATAGTCTTCCTGCAATAGATGGAGTCATCTTTTCTAATTTTTTAGTAGCCAGTTGCCTACTTTTTTTGGAAAGATTTTTACTAGACCTGAAACAAAATAAAAAAGCCACAGTAAAGTACTCACTTTCCCCACCAGAGAAAATAAGGCATGTTGCAATATAACATTGCTTCCCTTAGGACTGTCCTTATCACCAAACATAGCAGCTACCTCATCACCAGCTATTGCCATGAATGATTTTAAGAGCTGCTTTATAAATTGCGAACAGACATCTCAAAATGAGGTTTGGCAATATCTGAAAAATCCCTCTAACTGTGTGATGGCCACTGCTGGTGCTACCAGAGCCACATTCCCCATAAATGGGTGTTCTCCAGACCTAAGAAAATTTCCAGTAAAATGTTGGATGTTTTAAAACAAACCACAAAACACACTAACATACCAGCATTTCCTTTAGGGTGCTGGTGCTTTAGTTTTGTGTGCTGACTGGGTTTCTTCAATGATTCAGCTATCCTGAAATAATCGTACTCAGTTGAGAATTCATCTGAAGGTAAAGGTTCAAACTCTTTGAGCCTATTCAGGGAGAATATCATATGTCTTAGCAGCACATGAACTGTAAGTGATTGTCACTCCATAAAGATCCAATATGACCTCCACACTTGGAAGAGAGAAGCACTATTGTCATAGGCCCTCTTTGAAGGCAAACAGTAGAGGGACAGCCCTGTGGGCTTCAACAGATGCATTGGAGATTGCCTCCCGGCTTGTGCTGTTGTGGGTATTACAAGAAAGGGCATCTTGGCTCCAAGCTTCATGTGTTCATTAGGAAGTTTAGGTTGGTATATTCTTTAAGGGAACCTGCAAGAACAACCTAGTGTGGAAAGACTAAGAACAGCTTACAGTTGAAAGGTGACTAATGCAACAGCTTAGCTGTATCTATTCATCTTACCCCACTGGTGTATCGGCATATTTGATGTGTAGTCTTGAGGTAAACAAGAAAGTCTCTGCAGAAAAAGAGAAGCTCCTATTCTTTTTAGTTCTTTCTCTGCATGTAAAATGGAGGAGGGGCATTTTCATGCCAACTCCAGCCTGAAGAGGTTCAGCAAATACATCATCTCAGATGGAGAATGGTAATGCTTTCCTGTATCACCCCATTACTCCAATTCAAACCATTTGCTTCAGGGAATCATGAGGCCAGATTTTCTGTTTTATGTCTTTCTCTTTCATAGCTTCAGGTGTCCTTCACCCCTTCCTCTACTCTGTGTGCCTAATCCCTAGGTTTACACACAAGATCAAGATGGAACAAGGCTGTACTTATCATGTTAGTCTATTACCAGTTGGACCTTTGAAGTCAGCTGGCTTCCCTCTTGTCTAAACGTATCTATGGGTCTATTTGATGCTTCCAGTGACAAGCCAGAGTGTTTTTGCATTGCCAGAAACAGCATTTCCACAATTTGTTGTAAGTACAGCCAGAAACTCAAGACTACAAATCCCAGCTGCCAGCACTTGACTGCTGTCCCTGCTACAAAAGCAACTGACCTGTCCACCAATGTTAGCCAGGTGTCATTGTTCCAGAAATGATTGCTTTGGTGTAGCAAATCAGGCCAAGTACACTTTGTTTGCCCTGAACCTATAGCACAGTGGAGCCTTGGCCAAAAGGGTGTGCAGTCACTCTGGGTTTTTTGTCATGAGACTACAGATGTAAAGGGATGTTGGAAGACAATGTGACTCTGAATAATACAGATGACTGATCTGTCATTTTGAAGATCAAAATCTGTATATAGACTTGAGGGTTTTTTCAGCTGACAGTTAGATGGTTGAGTATCACTAGTAAGAGATTTTCTTGACAGGACAAGAAAAGTTTCATCAGAAAGGTATGCTGTGAAAGTTGAAAGTATTTTTCTTAACGGAAATCTAAACAAATGCATGTCTGTTGTAATCATGAGTTCCAAAAATTCTGGATGACATACTGTTACTGAAACATGTTGGACTAGCGCTGAGCTTTCACAGAGTCCATCTGCTGCCCGTGTCTGCATATGCTGAGAAATGATAATCATGTTCTGTTTTCTCACATTCCATAGTGCTGAAACTCTGACACAGTAAATTGAGCGAAGGGAAAGACCTGCACCACGCTTTACAAACATGATCAATTTATGTCCTTAAAAGATTGAAAACATCTTAATAAGGAGGTGTGACTTTGACCACTTGACCTGCACTCAGTTCCAAATCCATACTCAGCTGGTTATGGAGGCTGGGAAGTTGATGAATTTGATGATCACGTCACTTATTGCACTGGAGAACTGGAAAACTTGACTAGCACTAGCTTGTTAAAACCAGCTAGGCTCAGGTGTAGCTTTGGTTTGGTATTATCATTAGCTTTATAAATGTTCTATAGATCAGCACTGAGTAATGAACAGCTATCTAATCCTGGACTATACATAGGCTTTTCCAGCAGTAGCAGCTGTACAGAATAGCTGCTATTATAGATTGATACTTAAAAAAATCAGTCCCTTTTTGATCTAGCTGGAATGCTACTGCCATGAAAATTATCCAGTCCTTTTTACTTCTGCTTATTTATTTTTTTTTGCACAATTCCCAGAAACAATTCAGGGTTTCTCATTCCAGGAATCACACTTTTGGGTAACATTCTTAAGCTTATCTTTCTTTTGCAGAAAATATTCACTGTAGCAGCTGAATAAGCAATTATTACATCATAGAAGTCTAAGGTTATACAGATTTTAACCACATTCCTTGCTTTGAACTCCCACACAGTATGGCAATCCTGTTAAGATTAGCAGACTACCTTTTTTTAAAACAACCATATGCCTGTACACATTTTGTTGATGTAAGCATAGTTCATTGCTAGAACATGAATGCATCATCTGCACAAAATGTTTGCATTTGTGTGACCTCTAATCACTACTTATCTGATAGGTCTTTGTCACAGGTTTTGTAAAATTAGAGATTGGAGTTCCAGATGTGTTTCTACTGTCCTCTTCCAGAGACTCCTGAAATCTCTCCCAGAATACTACATGTAACACAGGAATTCTCAGTTTTTACCATACTAACACAACTCAATTTCTTTTGGATGCCGTGCTGCACATATTTATTTACAGGGACAAAGTAGTGATAAAGCTGCATTTGATTTTACCCAGAATAGGCTTGGGTTTTCTCAATTGGTCAATTATCATGCAAAATTACTGTATCTGAATGAAAATGAAGTAAACATGCTACCATCTTAACAGATCTCTAGTTTATCTTCATATTTCTCTGTTTTGTGATACCAAAAAAGCTGATCAATTACTTCACAAACATACAAAATGGACCAGACAGTGTATTTGCACATTACAACTTTCCTGTAGGGTTTCTCCCTCCAAATGAAAGGGCACATTTCAGCTGAACACAGACAATATCATCAACCTTTCTCAGAAGTGTTTTGTCTCTCAGATGCCTGAGATTTCTCTGGCTCATTTGCATGAAACATTATGCACTTGGCAAAACAGTTGTAG
>NW_009921266.1:15249-63458 GCF_000696875.1 Nestor notabilis | reverse complement strand
TTCAGCAGAGCAGTACTGTAATTTCTATCTGATCATCTTAGCGCTCCAGCTCTGAGGGGTGCTACGAGCAGTAAGAGACACATGGTCACATTCAGGGAAAAGAAACCACATCACTTTCTGCACAGTAAGTGACATTCTCTGAGATGTCGTAATCAGCGTAGTTTCTACCATCTGCTTCCCACTTCCTTTTCCTTTCAGATGCCCTGCATTACAAACCTCTAGTTATGAGAAACTGAAGAGAGGCCATGGCCCCCCATGCTGTTGGTCCCCTGAAGAGGGTGTAAGGAGGCACACATGGCCTCAGTATGAACTGCTTGCCCAAAAGTTTCCATCTGGGAGCCACATGAGTATGCACATGTACGGTTGAATACACAACACTGGAAAAACACAGTTATGAGACGATAAGTCTGTCCTGGTTCTGAATACGCATTAGCAACTCTTCGTGCCAAAGCAGTCAGAATCAACTCCAGTGCAATCAGGAGCTGACATCCAAAGTGTGAGACACGCACTTTTTTAGATTTTGAAAGGGTAGAGATTTGTCCACAAATGACCATTTTCAAAAGCGAACTGCAAAGCCAGCCTAGAGAAAATGTTTTTCACTGGTTTATTGTTATGTTTTAGAAGAATGGCCTTGAGGGTGGAGTCCTTTTCTTACTGCTTGTTTTTCACTTCCCTCTATTCTCAAGAGATTTTTGGCAGAATCTTCGGAGGATATGAATTGTGATGTCACCAAAACAATGAGTCTGGACCTCAAAAAACTACCCAAAATCCTTCTTTGCCTGGATGCACTCCTACAGGCAAGCTTGCTTAGCTTGGCCTGCTTTGAATTCTTGAGTTATTTGGTTGCAGTAGAGGTGTGTTGCCAGAGTTGGGAGGGAAGAACTGATGTCCAGAGCCAGGGATTGTCCTTCTGGGGAGGAACTTGGCAAAAGACCCATTTGTACAAAGCCCTGCAAAAACCTGCAGCCAGCTCTGCACTTTAGTTATATGTGTATCATTTTTCAGCACAGTTAAGATTGATTGCAGACAACAGCACTAAAAATATGGTGATTTGTAACACGTTGTAAGAAGTTTGATGCATATAGTGTTTGTTAGCAATACACTGGCAGAGAGAGTACACGAGACAGGGTCCCTATTCCCAGAGAAAAGATCAGACACAAATTCATGTCTTTCAACACAGGCAGATATTTATTTACAAGACTGATTTTCTCTGTAGCATTATGAACTGCAATTAGCTTTCAGACACTGGCATGAATTCTGGACACACTGAGGAATTCATGAGAAATATTGCCTTGACTTTGTAATGACAGAATTTTGACCATTATTTTAGGTATGTAAGTAAGACTAGAAGGGTGACCTGGGTCATAGAGTACAGAGCTCTGTTATAAACTGACATTTAATGTAATTCTATTTATAAGTATAATGATTTTCTTATTAAAACACATTTGGTTTACTTGATCACATAATTCTGATTATTATTTACTACTCTAATACTTGCTGACAGGCACCACATCCTTTCATAAGCTTTACTTATCTAGGCTTCAAATAGTCTGTTTCTTCCAATTTCTCCTCATATAATAGGGCTTTGATTCCTCTGCCCATCCTTCTTGCTTTTCTTTACACATTTTTGATTTTGATGTAATCTTTTCTAAAGATGAATAGCCAGAATTATGCTTAATACTCCAGAGCTTTGCACTGTAGATCTGGTAATTACCTTAAGAGTACCTACCTGAAGATGAATAATGCATCCTAAAATCTCATTTAACTCTTTCCTTTGAATTTGAATTGTTGGATTATAATCACTAGTCAGGATATATACGTTGTTCCCTGCAAACAACTGAGTTACTGGAAGGGATTATCTCTACTTGCTTTCGGCTGCTTTATCCTTTCCCACATACGAAGATCTGCCAGTTGAGGTGGTCATGTAAACTCTGACCTGTGTCAAAGTAAGTATGATCATAAACAGATTTAATAATATTTCCACTTATTTTGATAACTCCAACAGGCTTGTGGGAGGGTACATAAGAGATAGAAGGAAGCTGTAAACCCCATTCTACATCAGGAGCACCTAGGGAATGATGGCTTTGTAACTGGTGTAGGGAGAGCCAGAGGAGGCAGATGCTTGTCCTTAGTAGGCTCTGCAGGAAGTAATTTGTGAAGATGGATAGTCTTGAATATAATGCTGTTGCTTATTGAATTTTGGTCCTTTTAGATGTGCTTGGAGCAAAACTAAGAATGAGACAATCATGTGAGGCATTTTATGATCCAGTACAGAGATGGTCTGGGAATGACCCATTGTGCACTCCTTGTTCTGCCACCAGCTTGCTGTGTAATGGGGGCAGGTAATTTCATCAATCTTTATTTCAGCTTCTCCATCAAAAAGAAGTAAATGAGATTTGCCTTCCTCTGTGCAGCACAGCAACCTACAGTAATTAGTCAAAAACTGTTTTGGTTGGAAGGGACCTCTTGAGATTGTCCAGTATTTGAACACTCTCAGAGTAAAGAAGTATTTTCTTGTGTTCAGAAGGAACTTCATATGGTATAATTTGCGTCAATTGCCTCTTTTTCCTGTCAGTGGACACTGTTGAGAGGATTCTTCATCCCCTCCTGTCAGGTATTTATAAACAGCAATGGGATTCCTCCTGAACATTCTTTTGTCCAGGCTTAATGGTTCCAGCTCTCTCAATCTCTCCTCATGTGAAAGATACTCCAGTGCATAAATCATCTTGGTGGCCTGCACTGGTCTCACTACAGTAAGTCCATGTCTTTCTTGAAATAGGGAGCCCAGGACTGGACACAGCACTCCAGTTGTGGCTTCACTGATACTGAGCAGAGGAGAAGAATCACCTCCCTCAACCCACTGACAGTGTTCTGTCTAATGCAGCCCAAGATGATAGCCTTCTTTGCTGCAGAAGTGTGTTGCTCGCAGTGTCTCCCAGGACACTTCGGTCCTTCTTTGCAGAGCTGCTTTCCAGCTGGTCAGTCCTCAGTGTGTACTGGTGCATAGAGCTTATTCCTCCCCAGATGCAGGACTTTGCATTTCCCATTGCTGAACTTTGTGAGGTTCCTGTCAGCCCAGTTCTCCGGCCTGTTGACGTCCCTCTGGTGCATCAACTACTCATCACAGATTTGCATCATCTGTGAACTTGTTGAGGGTGTAATCTTTCCCAGTGTCCATGTCACTGTCCGCTGCCCTAACATTGTCAGTTTGCCTACGATGATGTTATGGAAGACAGAGGTAAAACCCATACTTACATCAAGGTAAATAACATCCACTGCTCTCCCCTCATCCATCAAGCTAGCCATCTTCTTGTAGAAAGCTATGAGGATAGTTAAGCATGATATACCCTTTGTAAATCCAAGCTGACTTTCCCCTATTATCTTCTTGTCCTTCATGTGTTTGGACATTGTTACCAGGAGGACTTTTTCTGTCACCTTCCCAGAGAGTGAAAAGAAGTTGACCAGCCTGTAGTTTCCCAGATCTTCTCTATTGAAGATCTGGGAAACTACGTCCTTCTTGAACATGGCGGGGAATTAATTCTTTTCCATTCTTCAGGAGCTTCTCTCATTCACCATGACCTCTAAAAGGTAATCGTGAGTAGCCTGGCAGTGACATCAGCCAGCTCCCTCAGCACTCAAGGGTGCAGCCTGTCAGAGCCAAAACTTATGAAACAAAGAGAAAACATTAGAAAGCTGTCCCTCTTGATAATCAGATTTATTATTTTTTTGCGCACAGATTGCATATTTGTTATACAAGGAGCTGTTCAGTATCTGGACTACAAGATAATAGGAAAATGTGACTCATGTTTATTCCAAGTTCTGATACACCTGCTGTGCAGTGAACTTTTGCACTTGGAATATGAAGCAAATCTGTAGTGCTTGTCAGTTCATTAACAGTATTTAGTTTTATTAAATAAGAGACTTTTGCAAAAATATACTCTGAACAAATAATTATCTGCAGTATGCTTTTCCCCTTAGTTTCAGAGTTGTTATAAGTTGGTATCTGTATTAATTTTTCTTTCACGTTATGTGATCAAAATACTATGTATTTTTCTGTCTCTCTGTACAGTACTTCTGCATTTACAGACATGCTTTGAGTAAAACATTAATTGAATAATAACCTCAGGAAAAAATAGTTCTACAAACTAACTTGTGATGAGATTAATCTATCTTCCATGTCAGACACTTATTTGATTTCATGGAATCAGAAAATGGTTTGGGTTTCAAGCGACCTTAAAGATCATCTAGTTCCAACCCCAATAGCATCATTAATGCTGTATTCTTCAGGATTTTAAAAGGTTGCTTATTGCTACTGCCATTTTTGATAATAAAGGAGTGCCATCTGACAGATCATTTTATTGTGCAGTACTCTTTCCTATATGAACTGTTTTCTCCTATAGTATCAGCCCCTAGGCTGTGTCTTTATGTGGAAAGTTAAGGGAAACTGCAATTTGCATCACCAAGGACGGAATACCTCCAGCATTTGGGCTTATTGCAAGGTGCTAACGGATGCTTCATTTGGCCATGGTGCCTTACAGATGGGTGCACTATTCTGTGTGCAGATTAGGAAGGGGAAAATGACTGGACTCTCTCTTTGGTTTGATTGTTTGTTTTTAACTGGCAGATGTAATATCATTTACTAAAGTTGTATTAAATATATTGTCTTTTTCTTTCTTTCCTCATTTCTGCAGATCTGTCAATGGAAGAATGCTGTGACAAGGGCATTGAATGGGCAAATGAAAACAGGATATGTGCTTCTCTACCCTTAATATCTGAGTCCAGAGAATGCAGGTATACAGTTATGTATGATGCATTAAACTACAGTTTGTATTTTCATGTAAAACCATGGGAATGGCATGATTTAGAAGGTGAAGCATCCAGCTCATAAATTCAGGTTTTTCAAATCCACCTCTAGTCTTGGGGAGTACCTACTTTTCTTCCATTATGTCCTTTAAATTTTTGCTGTTGTTATAGCATAGAGTCATCCAACTCTAATCTGTTTGACATGTACTGTCTCTTAGGCAGAAAAGTACTATACTAACAGTCAATACATCTCAGTGTGGCTTCACTAATGTCAGCAAAGCTTTCTCAGTTTATACAGATTATGAATCTAGCCCAGCAATGGTCCTGATTCTTGAACAAAAGTTTATCAAGAAACACAACAGATCCTGTACACGAATAATCTATGGATTGAATACATACAGATGTATTTATGTAAGACAACCTTTTAAAACTGTTTCTTCTGTGTAGTGCCACACAGATAATTGTCCTGCAGTTCTTAGTTGAATTGCTGTGTGTTGCCACTTAAAGCTTAAGTCAAGATTACTGGTTATGCAGTGTGTCTGACTTTTGTCAAATGTATTTGAGCATAGACAATAGTAACCTTTAGTTTATAAACAGATTTCTTAAATCTACTGACATTTAATATGATACTAATTTCTATCATGTAATCTAGCAAACGAAATAATTAAAAGGTTACAATTATTTGCACAGTAATATTTTGTATATACTGAACCTCTTATACGTTTGGGACATTTATATTTTTTATGCCAGTGATAGTTTGTGTTATTTTTGCTGTTAAATGCACTTTTAATGTTTATTTTGTGGAGTTAACAGCTTGTGATTGGTAATCTGAGGGGCAGTTTCACACAGGACTTTGTATTTAAGGCATGTTATATTGCTTCCTTCTTTTCAAATGGATTGCAAAGTGATTTAACCTCAGTAACTGTAGATGTGTTGGATTGATCTTTATTATGGAAAGAATGTGTCTTGCAGGCAAGTCTGTCCATGTTCTCTGACCTTTGCATTTATATTGGCATTGAAAGCAGTCTCTTATGCAGAATTGACAGATAGGACTTAAATCCCAGTTTAGGAAATACCTTAAAGAGTCATACAGACAAAACAGAGGCAGGAAAAACAGGAAACCAAGTTTATTGAACAGTCTGGGAGTAAGAACCTTGATGATTTAATGATCATTTAATTAATGTGAGTTGTGATTCTGCTGTAAATGTCATTTATTCTTTTAAAGTCTACCATTGTAGAGAGCCTTTAGGACTTAATAGGACCTGAAAAAAGCTTACTAATGCTTCATCTAGCTTTTGTAAATAATTGATATTTAATTAATAAATAATAGTGATGTAATGGTAACACAGAAATGGGTAGAGGCACATGTTCTGTGAGAGGCTTGAGCACTTATTGGCAAACAAAAAAAAATAGGATAAATGCAGTTCAGTTGCATTTATTCATGACTGTATAACAAATAAACATATTAATGTTTGAGTGAAGTTTAGCTTAAAACTGGCCTATCTGTGAAAGGTACAGAAAAATCCCTTTTCAATGCCATTTCAGACACAAAAGTAAGGGCTAAATTCTACTTCTAATTTCTGGTGTAAATGGAGCCAGAATGAGCAGTGAGGGAACGTGATTCCTTTTGGAAACATGTGAAGGTAATGGCATTGATTTTGTACATTTATTCCGTCTGCACATAGATGTGGGAAGAACCAGGTTTGCTGCACTTGCTGAGGTCTAGGCAGGTGAGAATATGGCACAGGATGCCTTACTGGTTACAGATTTTCCAAAGAACTTCCTTCCTATTTAAACACCTGCATTTAAATAAACATAAATAAAAGTTTATTTTAACACCTGGCATTTATGTGGTTGTTTTAACTCCGGCTGGGATCTTTTGACTGTCCAGTGCAGCACAGTGTTGGACAGCATAGATCATCTGACTTGGAGAGCTCTAAAAGAACATGGCCTCTTGAGTATACAAACCTATATTACTTCATACCAGATGGAGCTGTTTGCCCTGCATATTTTAGCTTAGGTTTGCAAGGTTAGCAGTTGAATGCAAGGGTAAAATTGTGAAATGAACAGTTTTGATGAAGAAAAATGCATTTTGTGCAGTTACTTTGCAAAGACCATACGACAGAACAGATTGGATATGAGTACTTTCCCCAGCACACGTTACAAGAATTTATATTCTGGTTTTGAATCCTCTGCTTAGAATAATAACAACATAATGTCATCTCAGATTCAGTCCTTCCCTCAAAGCAAGCTAGTTTCTTTTGCTTTTCTTCCATTCATGTGAGGTACAAGCTGCCATAGTGAATTAGAATTACACCCCCTTGACCTTTTCCCAACAACTTAAAGCATATTCATAGGAATCAAGAAGGGTTTCCACATGAGCATGGAAGTTCTCATACCTCCTATGTATCCTAGAAACAAGCTGACAGTTCTGGGTTTCAACATCTTTTTAGGATACTTCCCTCAAAATCTCTTGTGGTTCTGGAGGGCCTTGCCATCCATGTGAGTGTCATTTGCTGCATATGGTGCAGTTCAAACTGCAGATGTGCTCGCTTTCTTGTCAGGACAGGTGAGCCAGGCCCTTTATGAAGTCCACTTGAATTCATAAGATCTACTTGGCTTCTGTTACTCAGTTACATTTAAGTTGAAACCAGGCTCCAGGCTCAATGTCCAATCGTGTCTGCATTCTCTTACTGTGGTTGCTTGTCCCACAAATGAGTATACCTCACTGTATTATCACTCTGGACAACAATGACATTTTTCTCTGTGTCTTCATAACTCAGTAAATGAGAGTGTGGAGTTTTAATGAATAATACTGTTGGCTGTCATAACAGAAGCTTTTTGCCCATTCATCCATATTCTTGTGATGTGCTTAAACTCACAGCAGCTGGAAGGAACTGCTTTTTTTTGGGGGGGGGGGGGGGGCACTCAACCTGGCCAGTAAATCTTCATCCTTTGAAAATGAAGAGTTTCACCTGCCCGGAGCTTTTAGCAAGTGAGCTTAATCCATGGTCCAGAAACAGTCTATCTCCATATGAGAACTGCATGCCTTTAACACTAAGTCAAGTCTTTGGAGTTACATTGGGAATAACATTATTTATTATTAGTGTTGCAAGAACACATAAAAGGAGAAGCTACAGAACACTCTGCTAGGTATGGTGCAAAAACAGAACAAAAAGGTCATCTGTTTTCCCAAGTAGAGACAAGTGGCAGCACTTGGATACAGATGGGAACACAAGGAAGTAATAAGACAAGAGTGTTCAGAGTGATAGGCACCAGATGCTTGACTGCTGATAGATGTTTATTGATTTATGCCATTTTAAGTCTGGAAGAGCTTGAGATTTTGGACATCAAAGTTGTGACAGTTTTATGTATGAAAAAGCTGTTTAAAGTTACTTTTGGAGAATCTGTCTTTATCAATTATTATCTCCTCTCTGTAGTCTGCTAAGCGTGCCTCAGTCACTAAGATTTTTTGGCTTCAGAGTCAGAGGGATAGAAGAACAGTCTGCTATGATGTGGTTAGGGTTTTATTTCTACTCATTTGGGATAACTTGCTTACTTCACTTTGTGAATAATGCCAAACTCCATCCTTCTGTGTCACATGATCAGTTTTGTTTCTCTATATAGAATCATAGAATAGTTAGGGTTGGAAAGGACCTTAAGATCATCTAGTTCCAACCCCCCTGCCTTGAGCAGGGACACCACACACTAAACTGTGTTGCCCAAGGCTCTGTCCAGCCTGGCCTTGAACACCTCCAGGGTTGGAGCATACACAACTTCGTTGGGCAACCTATAGTATATTAGATCAATATAATTTTACCCTTTACCTTTAAGAAAACTTTTATTATGTAATCTACAGTTTTTTATAAATTGCAGCTGATTAATTGAGATTTGTTGAATCAATTATTTTTACTTGAATGCTTTGCTAATTTATTTATATCAGATGTATGTATTTTCATTGTTGAGGCACTCTTTATTATTTTCATTTGTCATGCTGTGTCACTCATAATACCAGATCTTGCTCTTAATTTTCCTAAATCCATTTCTATTGCATGTTAAACTGAAAACTGAAAGGACTAAGAGTGGAAAACACAGCTTGTGTTTGCAAGATAATTCTGGCGCGGAATCAATCTCTTTTTAATTCAAATATTTTTTGTCCAAGACCTTCCACTGTGCACATGAATAGCACTGACATAGTTTGCAGACAGGCTAATAAGTAAAAGGAGAGAGGGAGAGGGTCATGAAATGAAATGGACAACAGAGACATTGTTTCAGAGAAAAGTTAAATTTTAATGCTTTTAAGGAAAGAAATGAAAGGAAAACCAGGTGATTATGAAATCTGTGCTGGTTTAGGACTGCATCCTCTGGGAAGGAGAATAATAAATATGAAGGGACTGTGGAGGTAAATAGGCATGTATATTTTCAGCTGGAAATTTATTCCATGAAAATGAGTAACAGTTAAATTTTAACAGAAAGTAAAAGTAAAAATATAAACCATGATTTCTTAACTTGATTTATGATCAAATTACCTAGTAATGAAATAACTTTAATTTTAGATCAGCACCTGCAACAAAGAATATGGATTTTTTTTAGACGTCCAAGTGATTTCTGTTCACTAGTGAACTATGCATAAAACTTGTCTTTCAAAGATGCATGATTTTACCTGAAATACTCTGCATGAATGTCAGTTATGAGGCCTCATGCTCCTAGATATTCAGTCTTTACTGTCTTAAGATTTCAGCCATATTGTAAATACCCATTTATTTCAATATTATTTCTGCTGCCCTATTTTAACTGAAAATCAGAATATGGCACATAAGGTACAAGTAGCCTTCGGCTTTTTTAATTATTAGAAGTGATTAAAAAAAAACCAACCAAAACCACAGGAAAGTACCCTTTACTTTCTCTTTTTTAGAGACCGATAGTGTATGCTGTCCATAGTCATGAAGTTAATAGGAATGCTACACAGGAAGAGTTGAAAATTTTTACATGATGAGACAAATCATTAGCCTCTATTAGCTAATCAGAGAATCAGCTGTGTTGGAAAAGACCTTTAAGATCATCATGTCCAACCATTACCCCAGCACTGCCAAATCACCACTAAACCGCGTCGCTGAGGCCCTCATCTGCACAGTTTTTGAACACTTCCAGGAACAGTGATTCCACCACTGCCCTGAGCAGCCTGTTCCAATGCCTGAGCACCCTTTCTGTGAAGAATTGTTTAGTAATATCCAGTCTAAACTTCCTCTGGTGCAGTTTGAGGCCATTACCTCTTATCCTATCGCTTGTTACTTTGGAGAAGAGACTGACCTCCACCTCAGGACAACCTCCTTTCACGTAGTTGTAGAGAGCAGTAAGACATGGCTCCTTTACTCTGTTGTGAATTAAGAAGTGGGTATATATTATATTATATATATTATATTAGGGTCTGAGCCAGGGAGACACAGGTAACAACACAGACAGGGATGGATACTCTTCATCTCAGAAGTATTGGAGTCTCAAGAGCTTGTGGTGGTATGCTTTAGCAACCATCAGCAAAGGGAAAAGTATGGTCAGCTGGGCAGGCTAAGGTGCAGCCAGCAGACCAGTACTGTGCAGATTTTTCTAGCATTTTTCTCTGTCATCTTTCAAGTATTTCTATGTCTGTTACAGACATACAAGTGTTTACAGTCTCAAGCAGTATTTGCTACCAGTGCAACTTCACTGTAGGATTTGGGCAATGAAGTGTGAGTTTATTGTTGTTGTTCTGAGAATGAACAAATGGTATTTTAATCTGGTATTCAATTGGTGTTTAATTCCTTATTACAGTTGGGGTGGGCCACATGACTTATGAATACAGCTGTGGGAAACTTTTTAAGAAACTTTTTTGTTTTGGTTGAAATCGCCAATTTGTCAGAGATTTCAAAGAGATTATTTGTATTTGGGGGGAAAAAAACCCCCAAAAAACGAAGGCCACACTGGAAATCAAACAGATCTACTGAAAGACTGCTGTTGTTTGTTTGTTTATTTGTCTGTGGCTAACAAATCTAGCTCCTCAACAGGACTTGAAGGGCTAAAGGAGCTGGAAAGTCTCAACTCCCACACTCTGGCACTTGAAGTTCAGGTTTTACAGGCTCCCAAAGTCCTAACAGTCAGACCACCCCAGAGCTGGGCAGGGAATGGAAATTCTTCTTCAGAGGGAATTTCAGCAACAAAAAAGCTACATATTCTTCCAAACTGGAACTAAATCAAGTATCAAAACCTTCAAATATTCTGCCAAATAAAGTTACTGTCCTGGGCTTAACTTCTTGCTATGACTTTAGAGCCTAATTTAGAATAATTTTTTCATGAATTTATCCTGGTTTTTGTTCCTATGCATTGAAATCGCATGGCTGTTTTTTTCGAAGTGAGAACTGCACAATTGGACCATTGCAAAATCCAGTAAACAAGAGTTGGGACTCTTCAGGATTGTAGCTTTACAACCTTGCCTTAGGATTGTAGCTTAACAACCAATATGCACAGAGATGCAGAATCTGAGCCCCATATCCACATATCCCCTGCTTTTAGTGGGCTGGCCTTAGAGCTGAGGGAGTCCCTCACACCACTTGGGAGCTGAAAGCTCGTCCTGTGGTCATCAAGTGCAGGGAGGCTACTCCAGAGGTGGTGCATGGGAATTCACATCTCAGGTGACAGTAGGAGAAGCCTGTAGCTCAGTGGTGCAACTAGCCCACCCCTCTTCCTTACACTTCCAAAATGTCTGACAGTGTAAATGAAGCATTTTTTTGAGTAAAGGGTAATTGTTTGCTGAATATCTATACATAATTTTATGTATTTCTAGGCAACCTTTGAAAAGATTTTATTCATAAGTTCACATAACTAGAGATGAGGGGGAAAAAATAGGTGACTACTCATAACAACAAAGAGAACGTGTTCAGCGTTGTTGGTCCATAAGATACGTAATAGTTCCCATGCTGCTGGGTATAGCAGTGCATTTATAGGGTTTTTCTGTGCACTTCTTATAGATCTCTAGCATATCAGGGCATGACTGATTGTACTGTAAATAGAATTTATCAGCTCAGATTGCCTTTGGGACAGTTTCCTTTCCCCCTAGCAACTCAGGTACCATCATTCTTGGTGAAACTGGGTTATCACAAAACACGTGGATATGTTTATATCCTTGTATGTGTAATCTGATTTGCTATTGTTCTTTTTAGCTTTCCTGTTTCCCAGTGTCTGTTACGGGAGGTAGCAGTGGAAGAGCTTTAAATGGCAAGCTCCACCCATGATGCTACCCAACAAAGCTGAGTTATGCTAAAATCAGGGTGGAGAGAGGGAAGATGTGTCCTTCAATGGTCTTAGCATTCAGGTGGGAGTAGTGACAAGAATGGAGAAGTTTAAAGCCTCCTCATGCAGATTATTTTTCCATAGGAAGGAGTTTTCAGTGAATTTTTATTTAGTGAAACTGAGATAAAGCAGAATGATTTTATGAGCAGTGGAAGTAACAAAGCTGACTTTCTGCAAGTTTTTATTCTTTCTCCTCTGCACATCTTCCTTCTCTGTAATATTGTTCTCACCCCTGTCTTTCTTCACTTCTTGCTTGCAATACACTCTTCTCTCTATGATTTTCCTTGGTATCTTCACTTCTCCCCATATCTCCATTTGCCTCACAGAGCAACACTCCGAGCTTCCTTCAACATGCTGTGTCTGTTCATTTGAACAAGGTGTGAGGGTAGACTGCCCACAGGATTACAGACTCACTTCTCCCTTCCATCAGTGTACCGATTTGGTTCTTGCCATCCTGTCTTCAGCCATCAGTTGTCACAGAACATGCAAGAATGCAAGACCTGAAGACCTTGAACCCTGTGGCAAACGTGGTTGAAGTTACTCATTTGCATAAAAAAACCCATTAGGGCAGACTGTAAGGTAGACAAGCTGTTAAACTCAATTATACATATCACCTAGACATTCTGAGTACTCCTAAAGAGTATTTTTACTTCGTAACTAAAATGTGAACCTCTTTCCATAAGACAAGTGCTAATTGTCAAAACTTGCATTATCTGTTCTTGACCTATGTATGACATTTTTTTCCTATTGCTTCCATCCTTTTGTCAGTATGACTCAGGTACAGTGCTGCCGCAGCCACTTGGAAAAGCAGTACTGTTCAGATGGGATTGAATTTGCCAACGTGCGTGAGGAGTGTGACTCACATATTGGTGAAAATTCCACTTGTGAAGCTGACTACTTCAAGGTGAGACGTAAGAGATACTCCTGTTCATCTTTAAGAAAAGGTATTGACTGTAGATTAGTATTAAGGGTTGACCCTGAAGGTCACCATACTCAGTTTGATGCACATGAACAGATTTTTTCCCCTCCTACACCTCGTGTCTCTGTTAAGGCTGTCTACTTTGTGCTTCTTTGAGAGAAACAGTTCCTTGTTGAGTGAAGCAGACTATTTTATTACATTTTAGCAGAGGCAGAGGGTAGAATGCAAGAGGGTGGAAAGTCTTGAATGGGTAATTGGCTATGAAACTAATTTTGCATAAACAGAAGACATCAACACTGTAGGAAGGGATGGGTGAGAAACTCGGCCATGTTTCAGACTTTAGCTTTCGTTAGAGCTTCATGGCCTAAGGTCACACTCAGTGGCTTTGAGTATTGGTGGTCTGAAGGGGTAGGACTGAAGTTAATCCTCTTAGTGTACTTATTATTCCAGCTTGTGTATATGTCCTTAGTTAACACAACTTCGATTTACAATTCAATGGAGACGTGTAAGCTTATGATAATTGTGTTCGATATAAGAATAGAAATGCCTATTGTTGGCATCTTTAGTTAATCTATGCCCTGCCCTCCGCCCTTACTACTGTCTTTGCCTCTCATTTTTTGAAAGGGAGCCTATTCATAGCACCCTGCAGAGTGCTGTTGGAAGAAAGTTCTACCAGCAAGATCTTGACCTTGATCATGACCCAGTCATTAACAGCTCTGGTCCTGTTACAGCTTTCTTTCAGTGGTGATGGAAATAGATGAGAGTGATTTTAATTTTTCCCCCTGCTCAAAAATGCTGAATGTTTTGGGTCATTCAGATAAAAAAAGATCTAGTGTATAGAAGATGGCAGATAATGTCTGACTCACAAGTTTCATCTCTCTTCAAAATGACATTTTGATCACGTTCCTGGCTGGAGGATGTCACAGGTGCCAGGGCTGTGAAGTGATCCATGTTCTCACTGTGAGTAGAAGAAAGGTAACACCTGCTGATGATGGTGGCATTGTTGGTTTGGCACAAACTTGTCTACATTTGTAGCCTGATTCCGTCCACAGTGGAGTGTGTCCCCCAGAGGGGCCATATGTCTCCTGTTGACCATGTCCAGGGTATGCCCTGCTCCTGGCTTAGAAATCCCTCTATGCAGCCTTTGCTGTTAGGAAGCATGTCCATCCCAATGTGCATGCGGCATGAAAAAATATTTAGCCCTATGTGTCAGTACTTTGAAGGGCTATGAACAGATGAACAAGGACTGTGGTGGCAAGTATTCTGCAGATTCAAGTGCTTGCAAACAGTGGCAGGTTTATAACAGCAGCACTATTTTAAACACATGCCATGGGACAACTCTAAACTAGAATGCAACTGCTCAAGGAAGCCCACTTTCCCATCAATTGACTGATGTTTCCCTATGTGGGCTTGTCAGCATGAGGAAGAAGAGTTAATGATGTTGTTTTTCAAAATGGCCAGACTTCTTTAAAGATGGCAGGTTTTCAGGGTGACAGCTGTATTATTAAACAAAATGAACTTGGCCTTGACCTCTGGCCCTGAGAATAAACTGCTCAGCACAGCTCATGTCATGTAACTGACATCTTTCCTCTGCATCACACAGTGCATGAGAGCTGTTGGGAACACTCGCTGGCCTGTGCTAACCCCGAAATATGTTTCAGCATTGTCTGAGAGGATGTTAGTTGCCATTAGAGCTTCCTAATATTTAAACATTACAGATGATTGCAGGACAATGCCAGAGCCCATATTCTGTCCCTGTTTAATTTACTTGTGTAAACACAGTCAGTGTTATTTAATTGTTGTCAGCCACATTACGCCTCCCCCTTCCCCCGCAATAGAAATATCTTACACTTAATAACTCTACTGAGTTAGCTGTTTGTGTGTCTTTATAGGTGGTCTCTTTTCATCCATGATGGACATAGATGATTTATGATCTGAGTGAACAATTCATGATTTCTTTTGTTGACTACAGTTTGAACCTGATGACCTTGAGACATATCTTGCAGTTGTGCCACGCTGTAGCAAACTTTTACACTAACACCAAGCCCATCTGACATGGGCTTGAATCCCATTTTGCCCGAGTTGCTGAATTTCAGTTTAGCTTAGATAGCATGAGAAATCTTTTGGATCTTCTCTGTCTCCTTAAAGGAAGCAGAAAGAGTGATTTAGTAATTCAATTAGTAGGATTAATCACAGTACATTGCAGAAAATTAGGCAGCTAATCTTTCTTTTGAATCTAAAACTTGTGATTGGAAAGAAGATAAAAGACCATATTTTGAAAACACTTCTCTCAGCTTTTACATGCAAAGGCAGTAGGCATAGGTAATGATGGGCATAATTTTACTCCTCTGTTCTTTTGGAAGCATAACTTCTTGAAAAAAAGGATGCAAAAATTAATCATTAATCTTGAAAATGTTAATCAAAAAACAGTAAAAATTTCAGATTTGATTCTGGTACAGGCAATGTTGAAATGGATTTATAAAAGGTTTTCTTTTCCCAAAGATCAACATACGGCCTTATCTCCCCAGTTTTGGCAAGAATATTGTGTTTGTGTATATTGGGTGAGCATAAAAGTTTTATTGCTTTGGACTGTTGAACTTATTTTTAATTTTTGTTCAGATCTTCTAAAGTCCTGAAAAATTCCACTGGCTGACTTGTATTTTTTTTCAGTCTGTTTTTCATAGCATCTACTAGTTAGTCTGGATTTCAGCAAGTGAGAGACCTCTTGTGGACAGATAGACAAAAGCAATGTTAATACACAGTTCACACGGATCTAGTAACTTAAATAGTATGTCTCTTAAACTTTGGTAACATAAATAATAAAGAACTGTTATACATTTTAACTAATTAAAAGAGCTTATTGATGATAGCAATTTCAGGTGCTTCCTAATCACACCAAAATTAAATCATCAAGCTTCTCACATGTAACTATTTCCTTATTCCTTCCATCCTTATTCCTTTCTGTGAGAAGGCAAGGCATAAGAGCAGTCAAGGGGTCATAGGACTTCAAGTAGGACACAGGTTTATATCCAAACACAAAGATCAAGGCATGGCTCTGAAGCTGCATGAGCTTTTGCTGATAGCAGGGGAGAGGAAAGGAAAAAATGTTTGAGGTTATTGTCAGGATCACTTAAGAAGCAAAGGCAGGCTTATGGGCAGTGAAAGTGTATAGTAACAACTCCATCACTAAGTTGTACTATCCATGAAGGCAGTGATAGTTCTAGCAAATAGGTAAATGGTCATTGCAGTATGCCTCCAGGCTGCTGGCAACCTTTGGAAAATGGCTATGAACACATCAAGAACTTGAACTAATACAGAGTCTAGAACTGCACTTTGGACTAAAGGTTCGAAGTCTTGCAGAAAAGGCTAACAACCCTGGAAAAATCAGCGTGAAAAAAGAAATGTTGAGATTAATCTTACCAGGATAGTGATAGTTATAATAATACCGGAGTGCTCTGTGAACATAAGTTAAATGAGCATTATCACTGCTATATTACTACCATTCCGCAGTGGGAGAACTGAAAGAAAAGGTGACTTTCTAAGTTCAGAGGTGAGATATGTGGATTTCTGGGTGTGCTCTGAGCACAAAGCCATTCATCAGCTTATCCATCTTTTTTCTTTAGTTGAGCAGGAAATGTTAGCCCCTAGGACTGCCAGTGCAGAATCTTATAGGGTTAATATTAAAAGCTGGTTACCATAAACATCAGTTAAGAAAATTTTTGACACTTTCCATCTTCGTATTGTTTTGGCTGTGGTATAGCAACATAAATTATTATCAAGGTGTTAAATCAAGATGCATCATGCACACTTAGAATAAATATAGGTTGGAACAAATGATTCAATGCATACGATTATGGTAAATGAAGATGCGTTTTTTTATAGACATTGCAAGACATAGCAAGCTCTGTAATTGAAGATTCACATGAGCTGGAGACAGAGGTCTTTCAAGTGGTGGCTCAACCTGGACAAAATAAAGAACATAAGCCTATTCAGCATTTCAAGAATGGCAAGATTAATGATCACTCTTTAAAAAGTCTAAAGAAATGCTGTAAATCCCAATTTGAGCATTATGTGACAAGACAAAGAAATAGACTGAGTCACTTCATATGCCTAACAGTAGAAGACAGTGAGAATATCCAGGAGTATATGATGTCAAAATCTGGCAAGGCATCAGCTGTATCCAGTAACTTAAATAAGGTTTATCAAAAATACATAAGCTTAAGTTAAACAATGAATCTGTAGCGCAGTTTTCATTTCTGTCTTTTAATTTATGGTTAAGAAAATTGGAAATCTTAACAAAATTATAGACATGTTAAAAACTTGGAGAAGGATGCCTCAGGAAAATGTTAGACATGTTAGAATAAATATTCAGAAATGTTGCAATTCTTGGAAGAGATCATAAAGTATTTATTTCTGAAGTCATCCAGAAAAGCCAGAAAAGATGGAAATATCCCAGACATATGAGTGATGAAACCAGAGCATCCACCACTGGATGCAAGCAGTTGGAGAACCAAGTAAAAAGTCCCAGTAGTTAGGAACCATCCCACTAAACAGTAGTTAATAAGGGAAACCATGTATCTTAGAGTGTGCATGAAAACAACAGCACAGCACTGGCCAGGAGAGGAGAGTTCCTGCGGTAGAGCAGTCTGTAGCAGGGAGAGGATTTGGCTCTGTCTTTAAAGACAAAGTACAAAATAGCATGCGTAGGTAATTCAAAATGCGGTAAAGTAAAAGAAGATTGAAGAAACAAGGAAAAAATATTTTATTATTTTACTTTCACACTGCTCTAGGTTTTAGAAGAACCTTTCTCTGCAGTATAGAGGGAGAAACATATGTAACACCTTGTAGAATATAGGCAGTGGTATACATCTGAGACTAATGAAATAAATGTCATAGTTGCCTTCTTTTCAGTATTTGTGGTGCTCAAAGCATCAAATTACAGATGTTTAGTTCAACATTCAGTTATTTCATATTCATCCGTTCTGTTTAACAGTGCAGGCTATTTTTCTCAAGCAAAAAAAAAAAAAGTCTGGAAGAATAATTAAAAATAAAAGCTTAAATCTGCTTTTACATGACAGTAGCAGTAGCAGATCAGTTCCAGAAAACTAAACATCTTTGCTGATTTCTAACAGCAAGAAAGAGAGCTGAATAAATCTGCAGTATCCCCTCAAGTTCAACTAAAATGAAGCCTCCATGGGATTAACTTGCCCTGCGTTCACTTCTGTGGTGTATTTGTAGCAGGTCTGGAAGAGGCAGATCATGTTTCTTTGCTGAAGCCATGTCAGGATTGTGATGCTTTTAAATAATGTTTGACTATGTAGTCTGTTTTTCAGAGCAGAACAGCTTCTCTTTATGACCTGTTAACACTAACCTTGGATGAATCATGTTTGTTGGCTTGTTTGTCTGTTAGTTCAGAGAGGGTTATTTTTTGCTGGGAAGTTGACTAGGCAGTTTAATTATAAACTGAGTCATGTACTTCACTGATCGTGTCCTGTTTTAATTGAACTGGACATAAAAGGGAAACAGAGATGTTAAGAGGTTCCACTGTTCACTGGTGTGTGAAATGGGGCTATGCAGGCAGAGAGCAATGAAATTCCACATACCTATGGGAACCATTCTGGTCCTTCACATCACCTTGCACACACATTCACACATACACAATTTTTGTGAGAACTGGATCCAGGTTCCATGCTTGGCTGTATGTAGGCCTGATGCAAAGCTCACTGAACTCAACTATGGATCAAAATGTCTGAGACTAAGTCTACCAGGAGTTCTTAAAGAGTTTGCAGAAATTTTTCCATCAGTTTGCCAAGGAGATAACACATTGACACTACAGACAAAATTTGCATTGACTTGTTCAGGGCTAGGATTTGACTCTCTTTAAATTATTATTTATTTATTAACAGGTATGCTGCTACTGTTGTTTGCTGGGAAAGACTGCCCAAGTTCAAGGACAGAGTTGTGAACCCAACCCAAAGATAGGATACCAGTGTGGAATTGTCTTCAGAGCTTGCTGTGTGAAAGGTCAAGAAGGCATCGATCTGTCCATCAGTGATGATGCTCCTAAAAAGGAGCAAGGTATTTTACGTTGCAAATATAAAAAGTGAGACACAGAATGATATGAGGTACAAAGAGTGCCTGTAATTTAAATTATTTCTGTTAGATTCTATGTGGACATACTGACCCTTACAGACATGGTTTTGGTGGGTTTTTGCCTTTTTCACTTAGCAGACAGCCCTAAAATTGCAGAAAAGTCATGCTGTGTAGTGTTGCCTCCTTTGGGGGCAGTTGAGCACTGAAAACATACAGTCTGGCTTGCAGATCACCAGTGACAGATTTTTGGAGATGTCATCGTAACCAAACACATGAACTCAAGCCCAGACCATACCACAAAAGCTTGCTTTGGTCAGCTTGAGCCAGTGTGTTATCAGACTTGTTTCAGGTCTTTCAAACCTGGCTTATGTCAGTGTCTGCCCTTATCAAGTAACGTTTGGAAATGCCTTTCCAGTTTCTTTGTGTGCCACTGTTTCAGCGGAGGAATTCCCCTTGTCCATTAGCTCTGGCTGAAGTGACTGGACTTAGATCACTCTGCTAATAAGAAAAATTTTTAGACTGAATGTACCTGCATGACATGAAAAGTAGGTCAACACATGAAAATACAAATTGTGAGCACAGTGTACAGTACTTTCATACTTACCCTTGGAGGCAAGTGGTGTGCATAATAACCACTATGCATATGGTTAGTATGGTTGTAGTATGGTTATTGTGGTAAATATTGTGCACTGCAAAGATGAGTCTATGTCAGCAAGCAGGGCAGGACAATGTTCTCATCATTAAACTAAGAAACAAGCAGATAGTTCGACATATGTCAAATATCCCTATCAACAACAAAAATTGCCTGTAGAAAGGCAGAGCAAGCAGTACGAATAGACACTTTTGTTAGTCATTAAGGGGAGATCAGACTCCATTTTGCAAAGCAGCTCCTTGAACTAGCATCTTGTGTTTGTGTTATGCAATAGAAAGACACTCAAGGCATTCTACTGCAAGGGGTAAGGCAAGCTAATTTATTGTATGACACTTTCTTGGTCATGTAAAGAATAGTCTTTGGTATTGTGTCCCAGGAGACCTCTATAAAATCAAACCATATTTGGGCAAACTGATTTCCTTGGCTTCTGTATGACTAAAATGCCCCTATAGCTTGAGGACCCAGTGTACCAACCCAGCCTTGTGCCACTGCACAAATCTTGCAAATAAACCCATGATTTGTTATTTGCTTGTAAGAGACTGCTGGTCGAATAGGCTTATGGACAATTATATGAAATAAGACCAAGCTTCGTATTCAATAACCAGAGTATTTGGAGATTGTGTTTTTACACATCTCACTACCATTTGCCCTGTGTTCAAAGTGGCAGGATCAGAGTAAGTCCATTAGCTAGTCCTTTGGGCAAGCAATGGGTTCAGGCAGTGAACCCATTTCAGCGCTTTTATTGTAGAGAGAAAGAACTCTCAGGACACATGCATGTAAACAGAAGTACCTCTGATCAAAACTCCGTGTTAAGGTATATGAAGCACATTTGAAAGAATGCCGTAAGTAGGTGCCCAAAGTTTGGGTGTGGAGTTCTTTTTGGAATGAAGTCTAAATAAATAACTGAGGTTAATCTGATTTTCATTATAACTGTGAGTACCCCAAGCTACTATAAAGTTAGTGGAAGCCAAGCATGCCTCAGCAACATGTCTTATGAAAATGAGGTTAAACACTGGTTAAAAACCTAATGCTGAGAACCTGCATTTGAAAATCTTAGCCTAAATTTTATCTATGATCACAGCATGACTTTCATATTCAATCAGTCAGATGGAAAATGCCCCATGGCCATGGGGATTTGAATGGCAAACTTAAGTATGAAATAGCTGTAAAATATGTAAATAATGTTCTTTAATTTTGTCCTGGTTTATCCAAAACCCTGGTCTGAGTCCCATCCCAAGCAGGCAGCTTTTTACTGTGAGAAGAAAAGTGGTTTCTCCTCTAATGCCTATCTCTCCTCTTTTTAGTTGAAATTTCAAAGGAAGAACTAGACCAAGAAGATCCCTATCTGCATGATGGCTGCAGAGGTAAGTCAGGTGACTAGTCCTGTTAGCCAGCTCTTTTGTGATTGCCTCCAATAAAAGTGAAGCAAACTTAGATCTAGAGATTAGCCAAAACCTTTTGCTCAGGCTAGTTATGGGTAAAAATAACAGAATAAAGGTCCTTTCTAAGAAGTAGTAGGCCATTATATGTGATGCCTCAATAGTTCTTAAATACAAGGGAGGCATTGTCTTCCATAGTGGAGTTCATTTTACCCAGCTAAAGCTTAGGCTATACATTTAACTTCTATTTATCTTCTAGTGGGTAATACCTCAGATGTGTTACCTGTTGAACCTGTGGAGTACTCTGGATTCTTCAAAATATGGTGATGCTATATTAAATATGTGCATTATTCTATTCTTCTCTTGGGATGATTAGGGTGATTGAATATGAAATGAAACTTGTTTTCTGTTTGATACATCATCTGAAAAAAAGGAAAGAAAAGCGTCTATTGTCCTCTTTAGTCCGACTGTTCTGCCTCCTGGGAAGAATGTGTTATTGGGACATTGTTCTGCAAAGTATTCTGATTTATTGCTTCTCATATGTGATTTACATGTCTATAAACTTAAACCAGCAGTGATTTATTATTTTCTACAAGCATTTCAGAACTAAGTAATGTATTTAGGATAAAATCAATTTAATAGACTTATGTTCCAGTTGAGAGATGATTTACTGTGTGGCATGTTGCATAGCTATTACACTCTAGAGAGGATGGAAATGTCTACTAGGTCATTAGCTAGGCAAAGCCAACACTAGCTCTCCTTGTCTCCAGCTGCTAATTATAAGAGATGACATAGAAGAATGTGTTACATATTTTCCTAGCATTATTTCTTTATGTATGCAGTTGTTGCATTTGTCAGTTAATCAGCTGCCTGCAAGAGATGGATTGGTATGACTAATTACAAATTAAAGTTTCTGTCTACAGTATGTTTTCTGATAAACTTGGCACGTCAAAATTGCTTCTGATCTTCTGAACTTCACCACGGTAAAGTTAAATTTCTTAGGCAATGGAACCTCCAGGAGTTTGTTTTGGAGCACCTTTGTGGTATATGAGGAAACAAATTCTGTTCTTCCACACATTCGTGATAGGTTTTACTGCAGCTGACAGGAGCTCAAGTATTAGCAAAGGTTCAGAAAGCAGTAGCTGTCCATCTCAACCACAAGACTATGGTTCCTTTTAATGTCATTGTCTTTGCCAGTACTGTGTAAACACCTAATTTTCTGTGGCATATTAATGGCCCTGTCCTGATTGGAAATCTTTACACTTAAAAAAATTCTAATTCACTCAAAAGTTTAAAGTATTCCACCTGCATTGCCCACATTGATTGTGCTTATCTCAAACCTTTTGTTATAATGCCTATACAGCTATTCTGAAAAATGGAAGAGAACAGGTTCTATTTGTAATAAGAATATCAATACTCTTACAACAAATGGTTGGAAGTATATAACCTTTTCTCTATTGTGAGAATATGAAATGTTTTTAATATTAAAATTATCGTTTAACAAGATCAGGAAAAAAGTTTTCTTAATGATGAGCTTAATTTTGTGTAACTGTCATATTATGTTTTCTCTTTCTGTTTGCCAGAGTAACCCCAGCTTGCTTTCTCATTCTTTGTGACTCCTGCACACACCTCACTATGTCCTTAGCTCCTCAGTAGTAAGTCTTGGTTCTTTCAGGTTCTCTGAAGCCTTTGTTGTTCACAATAGCCTCTTCTCCCTTTCATGTTTCCTGCCTACTAAGTAGGAAAAGAATGCACACTATAGCTAATTCAGGAGTATGGTTCTAATAATGATGGGCTAAAAATATAGTCTAGTGCAGCTAATAATGAAAATGTTTCACTAACTTATGACGATGCATCTTGTCTTATTTTACAGTAATCACCATTACAAAGTTTTAACTTCCAGCCAAAATCTGAGGAGGTGTCTGAGCTCATCAGCATTTTTCCTTCAGCTTCTAATAGTGATGGGCAACGTGTGACTCCTTAATACACTTCTTGTATTCACTTTTAGTGCTAAAAGAATCCAGTGATTATAAACACTTCTTTTGTATATGTGCATGTTTAGTTATCTGCTTTTCTAAATAAATCAGAAAGCATCCTATAAATTAATGGTTTGTTTCAGTTCTTGTGATGAGCCTCTTTATATAAGACTTCTTAAAATATCCAATTAGGTGGTGGTCCATGCTCTCAGCAGTGCAGAGACACAGGATCCAGTTATGTCTGCTCCTGCTTTGTTGGGTATCAGCTTCAACCAGATGGTGTCAACTGCGAAGGTAAAAAATTGCCTCAGCGATCAACATCATTGTTTTGAAAGAGCAAGACTAGACTAAAAAAGATGCAGACAGAAAAGATCTGAATATGCTTACATCAGCTGGAAGAAGAGGTGACATCATAAAAAGTTGATATAAATGGAGAGTTAGAATGAGAGTTGTGGAAAGATGGAATTAAGAAAGAATAAGTAGAAGAGGTGCAGGATTTAGAGAGAAGAGGCAAAAGATCTTGAATTTAGTGTTATGAATAAAACCAAAATAAAATACTTATTCTCTTTTGTAATAGTAGGTAGTAATTGATAAGGCAGATGAAGTAGAGTAGGATTCTTCGCCTTGTTAAGGACACAACTGACAGAAAGGATGAAAATTTTTAATATCATGTGTGGCATGGGAATAGGCAAGGGTAAGGATTGTTAAGTGTCTTCCAGAAGAACTAAAGGCAGAACAAGTGAAATGAGCTGGGATAGGATTCATTGCATTTGACTTCAGACATGTGCAATGTAGATATTTGCTTCTGAGCAAATATCAGCCTAGGCTCTTTTTGTTGCTAACTGAGAGAAAAGCACTTATAGGGCACAGTTAATCTTGCCTCTTCTGCATAGCTATTCTAGAATGACAAACATTATTCATCAGGAGTGCCTTTTTCTGTCATTGACTGAGAAGGGGGTCTAGGTAAGTAGGTCAGATACAAACTTCAGAATATAAAATACATATTGATGATTGGTCAGATTAACCTAGCGTGAAATATAAAAAGGAAAACTTTTACATTTGATACACATAGATGCCAGATGATTTAATGTTTCTTATTCACTCTTCCTTCCCCCTCCCCTCAATAATTTTGCATATTCTAGATATTAATGAATGCATCACTGGGACACACAGTTGTGGGATTGGACAAACTTGTGTCAATACATTAGGATCCTTTCGCTGTCAGCGGGACACGAGCTGTGGAACTGGTTATGAACTAACAGATGACAGTCGTTGCAAAGGTATGTCCTGTGCAGAGACATTGAAATTTTCTAGACTTAAGTAAAAAACATCATCATGTCATGCTCTTTTGGTAAATATATGTGTTAGCTGTAGTTACACAGGGAGGCAGAGACAGTGCTAGTTCTTCTGGAACAGTAGTTTTCCACCTGTCACCTTGCAGATACCAGATCAGACTGTCTGCGGACTACTGAAGAGACTTCCAGGAGAGATAATTACATTTATTTTACACTAGTAATTTGTGTTGTGCAATAGGAGCTGGTCTGGGGCTGGAAACAGTTGATTTTGAAGGCCCAGCACTCACATTACACACGATTTTCTGGTGTTTACTTCTGGCTAGCTCTAGTCCTGTCCTGTGAATTAGTTTCTTGTTAGCGAGTGGAGTGTCTAAGTCCTGCTCCTGGAGCATGTCTAATAGTTTAGTTTCACCTGAAAGAATTAAGTTTGCACACTTTGGACTGTGAAATGAAGTGTGGCAAGTAGAGTGACAAGGTGATTCCGTTTGAAAATGCTAAGCTAGATGCATCTTTTAAAAAAAGTAAGCCTTTATCCTCAGGCGGTTTAAATTTATTACAGAGGGATTAATTTCTTAATCACAACATTTTTAAGGATTTAAAAATGCAAAAGGGTTGCAAATACTGTTTTGAACATGAGGGTAATAGTCTTTTTTTTTTTTTTACTTAAGAAATGACTGATTTCAAGTTGCATCTAGCTCAAAGTGTGCTGTTACATGCATTCATAACTTCACCTGACATGTTACCTTTGCAGAAATTATTATTAAATTAGCAGCAGATTCCATTTGATGTGGAATAGGTTTACACTATGAAAGTCTGTTCCCCCAGAGCTTAGAACTGTTTATAAACAGACTAATTTCATTCCACTGAGTAAATTAACTCAACCAAAATTATGGGTGAGGTTATACTGTAGGAACTGATCAGTGATGAAGAGTAGATTGACTAAAAAAAAGCTTACTCCAGTCCAAAACCTGCAGAACATACACAGGCTTTGTTTTTCAAAGTATCAGGGTCTAACTTTGATCCCTTTGAAGTAAAGTTTCTGCTGATTTGAATGACATCAGATTTAGGCCAACAAAAAGCTTACCTCCAAGCATTAACTATCTTTCTCTTCTGGAATAAAAGAAGTACAGATAGTAGATTATGCATGCCATTATTGTTAGAAATTTCTTATCTGGAAAAGGTCTGTTAAGATTGTTAATTATTGATGTTATATTAATAACAATGAAAATAGAAAGTTAATAGTCTTCATGTATGATTTTTAAATACCAAGCAAAATGACTGAGTTGTGCAACATTGAATTGTAGAATAATTTAAGTTGGAAAAGACCTTTAAGATCATTGAGTCCAACCAATAACTTGCTGAACCCAATTCAATATTAACCCATCATAAACTTAAAATGGGCTCCACAATCATTAAGTCTCACAAAGCTCTAGGGATAAGCAGTGGCATCTGCTGTCGTGTCAGCTGCATAAATGGGAAAGCTGAGGCAACCTATTGCTGGAAAATTTCTATATTTTAACAGCATTAAGAGATTTCATCCTGTTACAGGTGGAAAACATTAAATTTTAGTTGCTTCTCTGTGGATAGAGTTACATTCATTAATGAAGCCTCATTAACCCTTTTCTTCATTATCTGAACCATAATTTATTCACAGATATTTAATGTCAATTCTCAACTGGAATATTAAAGTGAAAATAATATTTATGTGCATTTCAAAGCACAATAATGCAAGGATATTGCAAACCTTAATATGGATGAGAATCAAGGCCAATTAATTCGCTTATGAAAGAAATTAACATCTGCATTGGATCTGAGGTTAAAATTTAAATTGCACTTGGACATATAATTAAATCTTGCTGACTTAAGCTGAGCCCATGTATGAGCACACTGATGGATCGAGGCTGAACACTGCTGAAAATGATGCTTCAGGTGCTCTATAATAATTTTGAATTATTTAGTTGTGAGAACTAAACTTGTGAAGCATAATAAACACAAAGACCTCCCTATATATAATGTTAATAATGAAATAATTTAAAAAATTAGCTTATTCTGCATTGTTTTAGTGTGATTCTGTTTAAGTTAGTAGGTCAGATTGATCTTTGGTCACTGCATTGAATTGCATGGAGGTATGCTGAGGATAAATCTATTTGACATTTTTAACTATGTCTTATGTTTCAAATCTGATGAAAAAGCTTCTGCCAAACTCCTGCTAACAATTTTTTTTTGTGATGTACCAGATATAGATGAATGTGAGACTGGTACTCATAACTGCCCCCCCGATTTTATCTGTCAGAATACTCCAGGATCTTTCCGTTGCCGACCCAAGCTACAGTGCATGAATGGGTTTATACAAGATGCGCTAGGCAACTGTATTGGTAAGACATATTCTTATCTTGGTGAATACTTAAGTGTTGCCTATGAGATAAGTCTAATTTCAGCAAGTTCTGAGCTTCTCAAGTCATTCTTCATGCATGTATGCATTGCTCTGCTATGTGTTTTTTCTGCTACTTTGAAGGCAGGCTTGGTCTCATGTGTAAGACTTACAGATGAAAATAATTTAAATAAAAGACTTAAGTTCTAGATCTCTATTTTTAATGAGATTTGGTTACCTAAGGCACTTACCTCCACTTGAACATTTTCCTTAAGTCTTTTGGTATTTTATCTGAAACAATAAATTTGTAATATGTTTTACCTCTCTCTATCCAAAAGGTTTTAACAAAAGCTTAGTATAAAAAGCTGTAATTTATGACATCCTCTGTAACACACTTTGTTGATACTAGCACGCGTGGTTTTACAGGTATGTAGGTCTTTCCAGACCTGTATCCCAGTAGTTACAGCCTATCAAGAACCTCACTGTGTATGAGAATGATGGGCCAGTTATGACACACTGGAGAGGAGTTTTATTTTAAAGACTGATTGTTTCCAAGGCCCCTACAAAACAGAATTATAACCCTTTTATTACTGGTTTCCAGCAGACTGTAAATGGAATTGTCTAATGTGACCTACAAATCTATCAGTTATTCCCTTGAGTAGTATTTTCAAGTCTCAACTTAACTTTGAATTCCCCCATCGGCGTAGCGTGTCTTGGACTTGTGGAACTGGCTGTGCAGCAGCAGCTGCCAAATTTAGCTCATTGTCAACCCCTTGTTCTCCTGACCATATCATACCCCGTAGTGCCGAAATCTGACACTGGAAACACTGAGACTGAAAACAAAATTGCAGCCTTTAAAATGAAGTGCTTGTGCACAACAAACCCTTTGAAGAAGTATATCTTCCATAGCTAGCATCAGGTCCATGGCAGTTAGTAGTTACCTTGCCTTCACTGACACATCAGTTTGCAGCAGCAAGACTTATGTCTCCTAAAATGCATTTGCTCAAAATATATGCCAAAACAATTTCACAGACTGATTCAAATGTGAATCAAATGCTACCCTATGTGGTACTGGAAAATTTGAAAACTTTCATGTCTTTTCAGTGTCTTTGTAATTTGAAAATTTTACACTTAAGTGGGCTGGGATAAGCCTGGCTCAAGTGTTTCATATTATACTATGTCCCCTTCTCCATCTTCAGGCAGCCAATATTTTGCAAGCTGGATGTTGTTGATAATACCATACCATGCCAACTGGTAATCAGTAGCTCTTCAACAGTTACAGTACCACTGTAAAATGATGATAATATCCCAGTGAAACAGTTAGGAAAATTTTAGGCAGAGAAGTACTTGCATGAAGTTAGTCTTTGCTGAAGGTTGTGGGATGCAAGCCCAAACACTCACAAGCAGTGCTGCACCTACAGACTGTCAGGTCTTAGTTGCATTAATATTTCCAGACAGCTTCAGCACCTCCTGTAGCCACTGATTCCCAACTCTGAAACTTTTTTCCCCCAAATTAATAGCTCATGCTAATCTTGCATAATGATGGATTCCTTACCATCTTGTCTGGATACACCACACAGCTCATACTCTTAAGACAGCTTTGTCTTATTACATTTTCTAAAATTTTATTTTCTGAAATTTTTATTTTTTGCCTGGGTTCTTACCAGGCAAAAGTTTTCTTTGTTACAAAGTGATATGATGTCCAGTTAGTAAAAAAACAGACATACATTTGAAGGATGGTAGAGGGTTGCATAGTCTTGTAGTAACGTAAATAAGCTATCTACATTCTTATGTTTACATGGACAACTTATCCTAAGACAAAGTAAGGTATTCATGGTGAATACCTGTGAGCAGTAGTTTATCTCTCTGTAAAAATCTAGTGGCTACTACCTATATGAGCACATACTACCAAATAGCTCATTCACTGTGAGCCACATCCGATAGACTGCAGTGTAACTGGCTGAGCTGGTGAACTGAATTATTGGTCATCTCTTTGTATTGTTTAGGGGAGACTTTCAAAGGATTTTAAACAAATAGAAGTTCTATACCCAATTTCCACCACATTTCAGTGGGATTTGGGCCTCTCATATCTCTCCTGATTTTCACCCTGGAAGCCTTGTATCAGTGAAGCTAAATGACACGAATAGTTGTATTCTCCCATGAGCAGAACTTTCCAAAATCTGAGGAATGACATAAGGAAAGCATCTCAACTTAAACACCTTAAACAGTAGATAGTTACTCTAACTTGTTGTGCTCTTTTAGATATCAATGAATGCCTGAGCACCAACATGCCATGCCCAGCTGGACAGATATGTATTAACACTGATGGCTCATACACCTGCCAGCGAATGTCACCCAGCTGTGGCCGAGGTTATCATCTCAATGAAGATGGAACAAGATGTGTAGGTAAGTAACAGGAAGAAAAAACAGTTTGAAGAAAATAAATAACATCTACCATTTATGTTTACTGGTTTCTTGAATTTTGGCCAAATTTTTCACATTCCCACAGTCAGTTCTTGGTCCGGTCCTTCCTTGCGGCAGTCCTAACAAGTGAAGAATGACAAGTATCCACTTTCTGTCCTTCAAATAACTCATGAAACCCTATATATTCTGAAAAGAGGAGAAATTATAATCACCCCTCAAAAATGGCATTGTCTGTGACTATATTAGCGTATTGGAACAATGCTGTGTGGTCTTCTCAATACAGAAGTATAATACAAGGCCCACTTGATGTCTCACAGAAGCCATTCAAGTAATGTTGAAAGGGGTATATAGATGCCTTTGGGTGGCTTGTAACTAAGGTGACTTTTGCAAAGCGAGGTATTTTTGCACGTGTTTTCAATTTTTGTAAGTGGCTTATATCAAAGCACTACAAGGAAAACAGAAATATTTTAACATGTTGCTCTTCTCTCAACTTGCATGCTCAGAAGAGTACTTTCAACCACTTCTCTCATTTTTTTAGATGTGGATGAGTGCTCATCCTCTAATCAGCCTTGTGGAGAAGGACATGTTTGTATAAATGCCCCAGGCAATTACCGTTGTGAGTGCAAAACTGGCTATTCTTTTGATGTCATCAGTAGAACTTGCATTGGTAAGTTGCACCTATCGACTCAAATGCAGCCACGGCACTTTACAAAATGATCCTGTGTAAAGAATGTTGCTGCTCTCTGCATAACCTCTTTCATCTGAATACAAAATTGACTACTATATTATTTGGATAAATCTAATACCATATTAAAGAGCTGCTGATACTTCAAAGGAAGGTGTATTAGTATTGTCAACATGTTATCTGTTATCCTGTTAAAAGGTAAGATTATGAGAATGTGTGTAATGGTTTTCTGTGATATTTTTATATGTACCTACAGCGAAACATTCCTTTGTAAAATCAAAGCAACTATCTTCTTTATAGATCTAATTCAGTTATGCACTGGGGTGCTTCTAAATGAAATTTAGATCTGGAAAGTAAAAATCAAGCTTTTATGACCACATTCTTATCCAGACTACTACTGCAGTGAAGACAGCCAATATATATACATACCTCTCTATATAATTATCATTGCAGATATCAATGAATGCAGACGCTATCCAGGCCGCCTTTGTGCTCACAAGTGTGAGAATACTCCTGGTTCTTATTACTGCACTTGCACCATGGGATTCAAACTTTCAGCTGATGGCAGGTCATGTGAAGGTACAGCAGTCATATGCTTTGGCTATATAGTGTGAGATACGACTTACTTCTGTCTAGCTATTTCCAAATGATTTAGCTTGTCGGACTGCACTGGAATGGCATGAGAAATCATGTATTATCACGTGATAATCAGTGTGTTATCTCCAATTACATGAATGCTGTTAATCAAGGCCACTGTAGCCCACAGTTCAAATACATTGCCTGTAGGCTGGATCATGCAGAGATGTATAGGTCTGCATTTACTGCATTTTGAAGGGTGATCCAACTAGGTTGGACTCAAGACCTTTAAAACCAGCCTTGCTGATATCCAGATAGAAAAATGCAAGTGTGGTCTTGAAGACTTCCTCCAAGTCATGCACCTTGAATAGCACGGTGCAGACGAGCCTATACTGCTAGACCCTGTTGAGCATAATACACCCAAAGCCTCCTATTTCCAGCTTACTCAGTGACATGTACTCCCTCCTTTTTTAATGAAAAAAAGAAAATTGTCTTCCAAACTTTTGTCTTATTCCAGTAATAGGAGTGATGAATATAGCAAGATGTGCGGGCTCAGGTATATAATTTTGCATTTCAGATTTAAATGAGTGTGAGAGCAGCCCCTGTAGTCAAGAGTGTGCCAATGTGTATGGCTCCTATCAGTGTTACTGCCGCCGTGGCTTTCAGCTCAGTGACATAGATGGGATTTCATGTGAAGGTAAGTATTATCGTTTTGCAGATAGAGGATGAGTGACCATTTCTAATTCTAGCTATAACATACATGAACAATTCCATGTACCTGTAATTGTTTAATTTTAACATTTGGTGCTCTTTGACTTTCCTGTGAAACTGTATTTAATGAAGGTTTCCCACCCATGTCTTAGTTGAGAAATATTTCTGCTTGTCTGGTGTCAGTTTGTTGTTTACACTGATTTGTAGCTTGCATAATTTTGTAACTTAACTTGCCAGAAATGTGGTGTTGGGTTGTTGTTTTATTTTTTCCCTTAGGAACTAACAGAATTTCTAGTCTTTGGCAAGTGAAGATGCAAACACATCTTACATATGTAATATATAATATTACTAGGGAGTATTTTATATATTCTCTTTTTGTGGCTGGTTCTGAACTAATGTGTAAGTAGGTTCTCTTCAAATACAAGGAGGATGTGGGTGTGACCTTGTGGACAAGATCCTGAATTTGGGTTTAGGTCTACAGGACTTACTAGACAGTAAGACCATGGGGCAAAACACCTCATCTCAATTTTGTTTTTGTAAGAGCAAGGATAGAACTATTCCTCTCTGTCCCTTTTGTTAAGTACTATGATATACATCACTGTGAAGTGCTTTGCTCTTATGCATTTAGTTTGCCTCTTGGGCCCTTATATTGCTCTGAATTTTCTTCACACTTCCATTTATTCCTTATGGCCTTATATTGACTAAAGCCACGTCTATCTGATGATCTTAATCCTTGCCCAGCAATTAGAATAATGAAATAGATTTTGAAGCTTGCAGCAGGAACACTGTGCATGTGCACTTGGTTGAACGTCATGAACACATAGTAAAGTAGTTTTCTTCTTGCAGATATTGATGAATGTGCTTTACCTACTGGAGGGCATATCTGTTCCTATCGATGTATTAATATTCCTGGGAGCTTTCAATGTACTTGTCCCTCCACTGGTTACAGGTTGGCCCCCAATGCACGCAACTGCCAAGGTGAGTTCAGTAACTGCAGGAAGACCTAACTGGATTGTGGACTTCTGAAAAGTTCTAGCAAATTTTTATGCTTAAAAAGTTGCCTTTACCTACATCATTATAGGTAAAGCAGTAAAGATCAGCTTGAAATCTGAAGAAACCAATATTTTATAATATACTGTAAATTTCTGTTGTAAACTATAGAATGAAGTAGAGAATACTTTTTATAATAATATTACTAAAGAATTATAAAAGATTCTGGAGATTAAGGTTCCCATTGTGAAATGGTATGAGTTAGTTCAGCCATTAAAAGGAAGTATCATGTAAACATTTCAGCAAATGTTTAGGTCTTGTCCACTTAGTGGCACTGCTGCTCTTCCTTTTCCTGTTCTTGCCAGTTGTTTGGGTTAGTTTTCTTCTTTTATTTTCTCCTGCCCTCTTCTTCCAATCTCATAATAATGTTCAATTGCACCCCATATTCTGTAGTACCTAATGTGATACTTCCATCACCTAGCACCTGCAGGTATAGAGGAAAGTAGAGGAGAGGCATGTGTTTAATTCACCTTTTTCCCTTTGCAGATATTGATGAGTGTGTTGCAGAAAGCCATAACTGCTCTTTCAATGAGACCTGCTTTAACATCCAGGGGGGCTTTCGCTGTCTGTCTTTGGAATGTCCAGAAAATTACCGCAAGTCAGGAGATACGTAAGTACTTTGTTTTTCGAGGTTGAACAGTTTTTCTGGTGACATGATCTCCTCTATGTCATGCCACTGCCAACTGAATACAGAACAGATTCTAGCAAATACGTATTTTGTTGGTAGGCTTACCCTATGTTTTGCAAACACAGGATTTGTCCCTTTCTCATGCTCCTGTTTCAGTCTAAGAAAAAAGTTTTCCCTTAAAAAAGGCCAAGTGTCAGTGGTTTGCTTTATGATGGTATCTAGAGCCATAAGCAGATGTTCTCTTTCTGGCTACCTTGCAGGCAACCTGTTAGGAGGGCGATATTCAGCTTCAAATTCTGACTTCTATTTCCTTTCACATGTAGTCTTTCTTTACTATTACACTATTTCACTAGCACACAGTGAAAGAGCTCTTTTTAGGTCCCCCTCTGAAATCTTACCAGTGCTGTTGCAAAGTATTGCAAGAATGTCTTATATTTAGTACCATTTTTCCTCAGTTAAAAAAGTTGGGAACCCTAGGAAGGGTGGTATGTCAGCTTCTGCTCATGTTTGTGTCTCAAGCTAGCTCAAAGAAAGTCTATGCATTCTGGTGTTGGAAGTATGTGACAACTTCAGGAGGAGGCACAGCTGGCAGGTCATTTATGCTTATCAAATGCTGCTAGCAAAGTTGGGAAGTTGTTTCAGAATTTCAGTCTTCTAGCTAGAGTTTATGGCTGATGCAGATGGCTGCTTTTCCTCCCACCCTTTATGGCCACCTTGTACTCCAGTAATTCTTCTAAGGGTTGCTCCATGGTCCTCCACATGTGCCCCACACTCAGGTAAGTGTATCCTCCACCCACGAGGGAGGAAAACTGATAAAGCCCATTTGTCATCAGCTCACTATTGTTTTTCACAGTCAGTGTTCATATGCCCACCATCTTTTAGATAAAATTAAGTGCTCTGTGGCGCCTCTGTAGAATGATGCTAATGCTGATCTTCATCAGAGGGACTTTGTGGGGATTAGTTAGTTTCCGTTTAAACCTTAGTCTGTGAAATGCCATATAACTGGCACAACAAATGTAATTTATTGGAATGGTATAGAAGGAGTTCATGGTATAAAATCAGATATTTATAAAATATCCTTGTATTTTTACAAGTATCAATAAGAATTAAACTTTAAATCAATTTGTCAAATCAATAAACAAGCAGTACCTCATGATGCGGATGTTCTCTTTATTTGTAATATTGTGTGTTCATTTATATTCTAATTCAAAAAAAGTCATTTACAATGGGCTACTAAGCAGAATTAGTAGATTTCTACTCTTATGGACATCTCTGAGTTGCAAAGTTGAGTTTATAAAATATGCATCGTACACACACATTCTATTTCATCTTCTATCTTATCTATATTTTTATGCATATGTTGAAATTAATGACTATTTGAGATGGTAAGGCTCTTTTGGGGAAGTAGTAGAATGTCTGAATTGTTTTTCTGTATCTGGGTTGTTGAGGCCCTGTAATGGCTTACTCTGCCAAACTCAAACAGACTCACAGGGAGAGATTCTTCTGATGTGCTAGGGCTATAATTAGGCTATGAGTCAGACACAAATCCCATAGCTGCTCAGTGAAGTTCTAATTACTTTAATTCCTCGAGTTACTATCTTGTTGGATTTATTAGGTTTTTTCCCTCTCAACAGTTACAGACACAGCTACTAAATTTATTGTAAAAAATGTGTTTGCATAAACCAAAAAGAATATGAATTCATTATCTTTATTGCAAAATGTTCAAGTTAGTTAGTTCAATGGGGAGATGGGTACTCTCATGCTTAGCCAGTACATGAGTATTATACCAACATGGTATAAACTTAAACATGGTTAAACTTAAACAGGGGAAGTTCAGGGCAGGTATAAGGAAGAAGTTCTTTACCATGAGGGTGGTGAGGCACTGGAACAGGTTGCCTAAAGAAGTGGTAAATGCTCCAACCCTGGCAGTGTTCAAGGCCAGGTTGGACAGAGCCTTGTGTGACATGGTCTAGGGTGAGGCGTTCCTGCCCATGGCATGAGGGTTGGAACTAGATGATCTTAAGGTCTTTTCCCACCCAAACCATTCTATGATCCTATGATTCTGTGACAGAATCAGGGTTTATGTATTGGGTTACCTTGTGCCCACTGAGGAATAGTTTGATAAGACAACTCTTTAGCACTCTTTTAACATCCAAACAAATGTACGTATTCTTGAAATTATTTTTTTTTGCATATATAACCCACCATAACTGATAGATATCGTATGTTCATTAACTTTTGCATGATAATGACACTAAATCACTTTTTTATCCAACCTTGTGCTAGAACTCTGAAATCAAAATAGTTAGCTTCTCATAACATCGTACTTAATAGAGATACCATTTTCCTCTTTTTATTCAAAACACATTCCAGTTTCACCAACTTGGCACATCGTAAGAAAGACAACACATTTTCTATTCCCATCCAGTTGTCACCGTATGGGATTTTTTACCCTATTCTCCAGGATTTTCTTTGGAACAGCTATAATTTAATAGGCCTCAGTCCTATGAATCCGAGTTTGTTCATTCTTATTTTTCCTGAAAACTGTTACGTAGAAGCAACAGTCCTCAGTGATCCAGAAGCTTCCTTACCTAATACCCTTAAAGCAGATATTTTTGCATGGTGGCTGTTGCAGTGGTGATTGTCATCAGGTGAAGTAATTGTAGAATCATCCCATGTCAACGGCTGAAAGCTCAGGATGCTGTATAGATACTCTGAGCTTCAGGAAGAAAAAGCCTGTGTAGCCTTCCCCAGAAACCAGCAAAGTGCTTGGCATATCCTGATCCCTAATTGTAACAATTTTCTTGAAGGTCTTATCTGTTTTGCTTATATTCTGCTGGGTTGTTTTTTTTTTGTTTTTTTTTGCCTTGATCAGCCTTTAGGCTTGGTATTTTTCCAAGGATAATTAAGATCTACTGCTGCTCACAATAGAACTTAACTTGCTCTACTGCCTTGCCAAACCTTTTTTGTTTTCAATTGCATAACAATTAAATTCTCTTTATGCGACACTGAAGTCTAACATTTAAAATATCTAAGCCAAGAAAAATAGTAGAAAAGATAAAGAAGTGGTTATGGCGGTGTGTCAGAAATGTGTGCTGCATTGAGCCAGACTGGGAAGTATTTTTATATTCTAGACATGTCTGCGTGTTATTAAGATTACCTGTCGCTTCTTATTACTGGGACCTGGTTTTAACTGCTTAGAATTTTGCCAAAACATAACCAATGGTGAAATTTCACATGCCAAGTATCTGATTTGAGCTCAAGTTTTGGCAAATTTCAGCAAAAGCAGTTCACTCATTTCCAGGAACAAGCACAGGGAAAAACACAGTGTTTTGTGTGTTTAAGACAAAAGCAACAAAAAATTGTCTTCTGATTTATCAGACCTGAGCTTCTTGTCCCTCTTTAAAGCAGTATAAAAAGTGCAGGTACCACCTTTACAGACTGGCTGAGCCTGCCACAGGAAAGGAGCTTGATTTTCCCCATAATGTCAGCTCCTATCTGACCTGGGCCAGGTGCTGCCAGAGCCTGTTTCTTCTGTGCTTTCAAAGACCACCCAGATCCATGGATAAGAAAGCTGTTTCTAGCATGGGTGAGAGAAGAGCCAACTTGGTAAGAAGGAAAGGTGTACTTAGGGATAAGGAAGCTGAATGTAGGGAGGGAAGGATCTGAAAGTATGACCAGATAAAGAGAATGAACCTGGGTGATGCTTGAGGAGTAGAAGGTAAAATTGGATAAAAATTTTAGAGACAAGGGAGAAATAAATCACAGGAGTCAAGAGCTTATGATTTTCACAGGAGTCAAGAGCCAGATTTGGATGAAGATGTCAGAACAAAGAATAGTTTGGGGTGGCTGCATAAAGATCCTGAGGGAAGTGGTGTATGCTTTGGGACTAGAGCTGTGAGCTGGAAGCTGACAGAACCAAGTGTGAGCAAGGGGAGGGTGAAGCAAGAAGAGGAGGATTGGTTGAGAAGACAGTCCTGGTGAGAAATGTTTGAGTGAGCAGGAAGGGTAGTAGGCAAGGAAGGGGGGTAAGAAGAAGGAGCCAGGCTGGGAAGGACAGATGAAGGAGACAAGGATAGGACATAAAGGCTCAGTGCTGAGGGCAAAATGAAGATGGGTCTGTCTCTTCTATGGCTTGAAAACTCCTTGAGACTTTCCAGCTCCGGACAGGAGGGATACGCAGGGTTGTCCATCCTGTCTGCTGTACTGCTGAATACGGTATTCCTGTGTGGGCCTGAAGTGGAACTCCAGATTCTTCTCTGCTTAAGAAATATCTGTGAAAACCAACTATCAGCTGGTTTTATTTCCTTTAAGTTCTGGTCTAAGACAAAACCCACCTTCTCTACACAGCTGCTCTATTAACATCAATGTAAAAATCCATGATGTGGTGATACAGCCTGGCTTATGGTTCACCTGGGCCTCAAGGTATGGTGCAACCTACTGAAAAGAAATACAGATTAATGATAGCATGAGCAAGTGCCTTTGTAATGGAGTATATTGTAGGAGTTCTGGAAGGTTGTTATAGCTCTGGAAATTCTACAGGGTTGAATTTCAGAGATGCGTAGTGTACAGTTTGGTAATAAGACTTGCTTAGTTGTTCAGCATGTTGTGATGGTTTCCATGTATGAAGTAAATTACAAAGCCATAACTCCTGCTAATAAAAACTTCTTGTCTCTTCAACACATGAGGAATTGTTGCATACCACTCAACTCTTTTGGGCACAAAGGAGTGAAAGCCATCCTCAGAAATTAGCAGGAGGGAAGGCAGAAAATATTTTCTCCTTATTTCTCCATTAGGAAATGTTGTATTCATTATCTAAAATGGAATCTCTCTAGTTTTGGTAGTTTTCCTTTATGAGTAACCAGTGTTTTGTATATGAAATTCAAACTATGAGTAATTGTTTGAAACCAGTATTTCAGCCACAAAATCAAATGTAAGAGAACAGAGTAGCGAGTGAGCTAAAATAATCAGGAACAAATTCAGGAAAAAGTGTTTAGCAGCAGCATGTGCTTACTTTTCTAGCTCATGTGCTTAATTGCAGACCTATGCAAAGATGTATATAAATCCACCCCACTGCAAAGCAGTGCATGTTTTACTTGCGCCCCAGGTTGGGTTTTTCTGTTAGCATCTTGCTGCCTCCTCAGCACTCCTTCTCTCGCTGGGTTCCCTGTGCTCTCTCCCACAGCGACACGGCGTGGTGGCAGGGTATGGTGGCTGTACGGCCAGCTCATCCGTCCTGAGATGCCACGGAGCTGGAGCAGCACTCCGGGTCTTGGGCTGCTCGCTCACTAGCAGTAGGTTGTTGGATTCCCTTGTCTTATGATTTTCTTCTGCACACTGAAGGGAAGCATTTAAATAAGGTCTAAAGAGTACACTGGGATTTAAATGGTCACTGCTTATTGCCTTTGTGGTGCCTGACCCCAGAATGAACTCCAGCTCTTGAAAGCAATAATATTTGCTATCTCTCCTTTGTGGTTATTTGACGAAACAATGAGTGAACAGTAACTAAACCTATAAAGAAGTGTGCAGTGTGTAGTGTGCTCCATGAAAGAATATGAATGATGAATTCTGAATAATTCTAGCTTCTAGCTGCAGGCACTTTTGTCTCCACAAGTAACTTTTCAAATCAGGACATTCTCCTATTTCAGAAAGTTGTTATTAGGAATCTGGAAGCTTTGGGGTTCTGTTCTCTTAAAAAATCTAACTATTATTATAAAATGTATTTTACTTTTATAAAAGAATAAATCAGGGCATCTTTATGAGAATGTAAGTACTCATGAGCAGGTACATGATTCCAAAAAGATTTACATGAAGAAAACATTTCCAACTAAGAAATTAACTGTCTTGACTTGCTTCATGATTTCAGCAAAACTCTCTTTAGTGGAGTTATTGATGACATTTCAGAAAAGAATGCAGAACTTGCTATACCTGAAAATATTCCAGGAGTATCCACACCTAATTAGCTGGTCATCCTGTGAAGACTTGTGCATGCTCTTTACACACATGAATAAAATTAAGAATGCATTTAAGTCTTCAAAGAATTGCTTCGTACTTTCATTTGCAAGTGGTATTAAAAGAAAATATGGAACACATTAACTGAAGAACCAAGGGTGCTTTTAACTACTCTTTTTGAAAGTGCTTATTTTGCGTATAATGAAAAGTTCCTGGAATTCAGGTCACGATGCACTGGCAACAAAGTGGGGCTTGCTTATGAGCTACAGTTCTGTTGATACCAGATACTCCTGATAGGAGCTCTATTTCATAGGTCAAAATAAAATAAATGAAATGGGCACTCATATTTCCTTGAGGTAGTAAGAAGCAAGCCAGGCTTTCATGCTGGAGCATTTGTTAGTAAAAAAGTGAGTAAATAGTCTAGGTTCTAAAGCCTCAGCCTGTGAACTTAATATTGCTTTTGAGTAGAGGCTCTTGTACATAATTTAATTGAGTCATAGTTGTGCATGAGGCAAGTTTTGAGCACAACCTCATCATCCCCAAATTTTGCTAAGTCAACATCCAGGTGAGATCATCATGTCTACTTCTACTTCCATGCACTTGAGAGGATGTTCACCACAACTTGAATGTGGTGTTGGGCATATCTTTAATCTGAAATTCATATAAAATCTCCTTGTATGCAATTCTTCAAACCCATGGTATCATGACATGTCAGATCTCCTTTAATGTGCTGGTAGACTACAACATTCTTTAATAGCAGTGACTTTCATGCTCATACCTGTCTGTGCCATAGTCTACTGGATAAACTTCACAGTTCTCAGTAACAGAAAGGGAGGAGATTGCTCTCTCCATGCAAATCATGATTTCTAGTGCTGATGTTTGTTGTTCACTTTCAGCCTGTGTGGGAGATTTCTTCTTAGGTCCCTGGATTTTTCACTGTAATACAATGCTTTGTGATAAGGGAAAGAAACAGCAAAGGGCAACTTTCTTACTCCCCAGCATCATTCCTGTAACACAAGGCTGCATAAAAGTAGACTGAATGTGTAGGTCACATGCTGGAGACATCAGGCTGTTGGATCTTGCTTTCAGTGCTTTCCTAGATGAGTGTTAAGACTGAAGCATGTTGGCTCTCCTGGTAGCACAGAGGAATACTGTGCCAAATCAAGAGGAGTAAGGTTTTCCTTCAAAGTCAATAAACCTTAACATACATGCAGTGTTGGAAAAAGGTTTTACATTGCTCTGTATGCTGTTGGATGATGAACATACATAGTGCAGTATCTAAAGTGCCTCTTCTGTCTCAGAAAGACTGACTCTTTATATATTTGTGGTTTTCAAAATACTTTGCTTAGTCTTAAAATCCAGCCAGACATGCCAAGTAGGACACTGTCAACTCACTAACCACTTAGGAACTCTTCCTTTATTTAACATATGTCCAATCAACAAAAGAATAAACCTGGGGGAGGGGAGAGGCAATGTTCTTCCTGGGAAGAGCCTAGCTGATCTAAATGCAAATAATCTCTCGCCCACATTGAGGTGCCAGACTCAATCCATCTGTGCGTGCAAATAAAAGGCAGCACTTTGAAAATGGCAACGCTTCTCCAAAAGCACCTGCTTTTGTTCATCCTTATTTAATGAATGCCCATTTACAATATGACTGAGGTGCCAGGCTAGAAGAATGGATACAATATGCAAATCAAGATATCTTTTCCCACCCCCACTGCCCTTGCTCTCCTATCACGCTTGCTAAATGTACGCTAATCTTCCTCTTGTCTTGTGTTCTCACTTTTCTTGCAGTCGCTGTGAGCGCTTGCCTTGTAATGAAAATAAGGAGTGCCAGAGCCTGCCTCTGAGAATAACCTACTATCACCTCTCTTTTCCTACCAACATCCAAGTACCCACCGACATTTTCCGCATGGGCCCTTCCAATGCTGTCCCTGGGGATAAAATTCTGCTGTCCATCATCAGCGGGAACCAGGAGGGGTTTTTCACCACAAAAAAAGTGAACAACCACAGTGGCATTGTGGTCATGCAGCGGCAAATCACAGAGCCCAGAGACCTTCTTCTGACAATTCAAATGCAACTTTTCCGTCATGGAACTGTCAACACATTTATTGCCAAACTTTTTATCTTTGTCTCTGCACAGCTTTGATCCCTAACTTACAGGCATCATTGGCTACCTTTTCTCTTTTAAGAGTAGCTTTTATTTCCCAATTTTAATAAAGTTTTAGTTCATCTGTTGCATGCTGCACTTGCATTTTATTTGCCATCATCATTACGGTTCTCCACTTTCTCTCATAACTGAACGTCTCAGTTTGGGGAGATTCTTACATGTACTCTGCATCATTATAAAAAGCAGAAACAGGTGTCCAAGAGCTTATTGCCTGAGTATACTGAGGACTGAAAACCATTCATTTACAGCAGTGGAGTTAGGCTCATGTGATGATACACAGCCGCATATGTTTAGGTCTAAATTTTTGAAACAAAATAGGTATGTAATTTGAGCTGTCTCAACTGAGACATCTTTAGAGAGTTCCATCACTTCCAGGGCAAATTTTTGGTGCATCTGCTGAAAATCTATTACAAGGACGTAACTTAGGCCCTCAGGACCTCAGAAGTGCCCCAGTACACAAGTGGCTTTGAAAATGATTCTCAAGCTGCACCAGTTATCATTGCTCTGTTGGAGCCAGTGAGTTTGTGCTGATTCCCACCAGCTACAGATCCCAGTTCTAACTTTTAAAGATGGTACAAAAGAGAATCTCTTCTAAAGAACATTTATTTTTGAGATTTTTCATCTTCTTTTCTGTGGAATTTCCACTGAATTGAAAAACTAGTGATGGGAAAACAGCAGTGAAATTCCTAACAGCACTAAGCTACTAGCAGAGAGCTCCTTTTTATTTCACAGGCAATATCCTGAGACGTGTCTACAGGAACATTTGAAAAAGATATTTAGCTGGACTTCTGTGTCAAAGCTGATAAATATTTAATATTAAAGACTTTACCCACCATCACTACCCAAAAAATCCCAACCAAGCCCTAGTAGCCCTGAAAGATCTACCAGAATTCCAATATCCAAGTCTTTCTTCCTTTATTTCTACAACTTTCTTCATTCACCTCTATGCAATCAAGAATACAACTGGAATTTCTTCAGAATTCTTTTGTTTTGTGAGCTGGAAAAGGTTTTATTTTACTTTTCAGTCCTTGTATTAGCAAATATTAAAAGCTCAGTCCCAGAGGTATTATCTAAAAATCAGTATTCTTTACACAGTCCTGGGCTCAGATATCCTTGTTGCCTGGTACATAGGCAGAATAGCCAGTCCATAGATGAAGAACAATCCACATTTGAAAAAAAAAAGTGCTTCACCAAATAAATACAGAAGACACGGGCAAGGTACAAGGTTAGAAACTGCAAACATTCTAAGCCAAGATCACAAGCCTTAATCACCTGAACACAAGGAATTACTCTATTAGCTGCAAGCTGCAGGCTTTTGGGCTCATCATCAGCCAAGGACTAGATTGGGGCATGATCACAGCACTCTGCCAGAGTATTACATGTTCCCTAAGGCAAAGTTTATCCCAGCTGGCTGACAGGAGTTCAAGTCTCATGGGGAATGCCAATGTTTAATAAGTCTGTTGACACATACTTATAAAGCTGCCAGAAGTTGCCAGTGGGGATAGAGTCCTAGTTTTAAATATTGAAAGCACAAGCCCATGCTACTTGAACTAATGGGGTTTCTTACTGCCACAGAAGATGCTTGTATATAAATGCCTTCTGGCTACCAGTTCATTATGAGGCTCTAATTAAGTAGGATAAAGATTCAAAAATAAAATCAATTTTTGCAAGCATTAATATATATTTGGCAGGAAAAGAAGCGAGTGTGAGAATTTGGCCCTCAGTATTGTAAAATGTTACCATATTAATTGTATTTAGCAAGTAATTCAAGAGGATGCAGCTCAGATTCTCCTGTATTAGGTGCTTTAATGCTGCAGTGTGTCTAGAACTTTCAAGAACATGTATGTAATTACGTAGTGTCATTTTTGTGCGTGGTTCTTTCCAAATGAAAATGAAATCACACCTCCTGGTCCAAAGAACTTACTAATTGAATCCAAGAGAGAATATGAAAAGAATTACACCAGGACCCAAGAAAAAAGGAAAAACTATGTTCACGAGAGGATTATTTGCAAAATAATCAGAGCAACTGTGCTGTTTCTTAACTTTTTTCTCTTTTAAATGAAAAAGGCCTGGAAAAGGCACCAGCTCCAGAGCTGCAATTTTTGTTGGAGGGGGAAAACTTGAAGCAAAGATTTAAATAAAGACATTTCTCAACACTTAGGAAGAAACTTCTGTCACTCGCAGTCCCTACTATAGAAGGACATAAGCAGAAAGAAAAATGTCAGCTAATCAGAAGATCAAATGTAAAGATGATGTGTAAGGGTAAAATTAGAAAGTATTTTGAGATCAGAGCACATTATTAATAGCAAATAACAGGATTTGAAATAGATTCTAGTCAAAGAAATTGCTCCAGAAGATGTCTAAAAATGGGACATCGAAGCAGTGAGAGAACAAAGTGTTACCCAACTGTACTTTGGATATGCTGAAGCAATTAGCAGGGATATCAAAAGAAAGGTGATCAGAGAATGAATATTTAGGCAGAAGAAAATGAAAGCACAAACTCAAATTTAGTAGTATGGACAGATCATGCAAAAAAGAAAAAGGTTGTGGGATCTGTAAGAGGAGAGAGAAATGGTGCAAAGAAAAACAATAGAGCTGACAAGCATTTGTCTGTAACATGTATGGTTACAAGCTGGATGGATCTAGAAACTAGTTTTAGTCAGGAACTAACACAAATCACTTGTGATCATTGTGATCCTCCATTTCAGTATGCAGGGTACCTAATTCTGCTTTACCTCCATTTCAGTATGCAGGGTACCTAATTCTGCTTTACTTCAGTGAATCAGGAGTGAGAATTATGAATGTAAGTCTTAGGACTTCATCTTAAATTCCTGGCTCTGTTGGATGAGAATTTCAGAAATGTTTGTATTTGCCCAATTTTCTTCCAGCTGAAGGCAAGAGTAAAGCTTCCTTTTCTTCCCAGGAAGGAGCAAAGGCAAGCCAACACTGAGTGCCTCAGGCACTCCCACCAGTGTTTCTGCATATAAATTCATTATCTCAATACAACTACGAAAATTTAGTATGCTGTATGTATTGTACCAATAGTACTTAATTAGTAACAATGTTCCAACATGACTTATGCAAGCTACTGTTTATTGGTGTCCCTAAAATCTTTAGATGATGCTCTAGTTATTAATTGTGTTATGTAATGCAAGGAGAAAAAATTTTACGGAACTTTTCCAGAATTTGTAAACATGTTACTGGAAGTAAAACCAGGCTGACTTGGCTCTTGTGACCCCAGCTCAGCAGGATCCTGAGGAAAGATGCAATGTTTGTTTGTATGGCTGTATAGATGTAAATGTCTACTAAAGTCCTTGATATGCAACCAGGGGGGAAAAAAAGGGGAGAGAGGGAAACAAACATGAGTGATGCACATTTTGCCTCAATTCTATTTGTTATGTATTTTGAAAGAGACTGTATTATGATGGAACTAGACCATGTAATTTAGCTGATCCTTATTTCACAAACATGAGGGTCAGCTAGCTGAAAGTCCTTTCTTAACTTGGCAGCTGAGGTTTAAAATAAGGGAATGGAATCTTTTACTGTAGGTCAGACTATTAAGTCCATATATCCATAATTAATTTGTACTGAAAGGATCAGCATGAAGCATTTCAGCAGAAAGCCCTATTCTGTTCTCTGTGAGATGTCTAGGAAATAACAAAATTTTGTACCCAGGTAACAGTGGGAAGTAAAAGGTCTCTCCTGGCCTCTATCTCCTGGCCAGTCTCAAAACATGAGCTGCAGAGTGAGAACAAGCTGGACTCATTTGGTGTAAATTAAGGCAGCTTCATTGCCTTCCAGTGGACTACACAAGTTCACATCTGCTGAAGCATGATTTCCTTAATGTTGATTCATGTTTTCTCTTATTTTAGCTTCATAATATATCAGCTTGTTTGACTTTGTTTTCTTTGATGAGCAAATGTGGGTAGCATGTAATAAGAAGTTACTGATCTATTTATTATTAATATAGCCATAAAGTCCCTTTGAACATCTGAAAAAAGATGGCTTGTAGGTGTGGACTTGGGTAACACATCTTGACAAAAGCAAGACCCATTTGTTTCTAGATGTATCTGACAAACTAAAGCTTCCATTTTTGTTTCCCTTTTACTCAGTGAATTTTTCTTCCTTTTAATCTTTTAATTCCCCCCCTCTGACACTGCAGTCTTTTCTTTTTTCCACTTAGAAATATGAAGAAATGGGTAGGTCAAAGTTGAGATCATTTGTGGGGCTTAGTCACATTGTAAGTCCCAGCATAGCCCTTTCATGTCTCATGAGCACAGACTGGGTATTGTGTGAAGTTCTTGAACTGTAAGTGACTTTAAATTCACTCTAGTGGACAAGGGTGAGAAGTCATCATTTAACTTTTAATAGACTTTCAAGGACGAATGAGCAGCTGGTTGAGATGGAATATGAAATGACCCTTACCATTTCCCCAAACTCAGAATTCAATCTTTGAGGTTTTAAATAACGTGGTTAACTTTTTCCCTCTCCCAGTTTCCATTCCTCTCTGTTTCCTCAGTTTAGATGGAAAGAGAGCATGTGGAAAAAAAAAAAAAATACTTCAGAGAAGCTTTTCTAGCTCTTTTTGCACTGAAAATTGTGGAAGAAAGTTGGCCTTTCAGATGTATCCTGCCAGATTGCCAGAGTGGGAAGTGTTTCTTCTTTATATGGCTGATATCACATGGAGTGCAAAAAGGCTTGTGCAAATAAGTGCAGCTCCACTGAAATCAGTGAGACCATGCCAGTACAGTGCAGCTGAACATCTGGGCCTAGTTGTTTGGTCCTGTTTGTACTTGGGAAGAGATTTTGCATGTCATCTTATGCTCTACAGTTCTCCCTGTTTTCTCATGTCCAGCTTGAAGGACTGGGTTTGAGGGAGTTTTGACCTCAACTCTTAGCCAAGCCAAGTTTTTCAGTGATCCAGCAGTTCTGATGATCTGCATATGTCTCAGCTTTTGAGGTGAATTATATCTATCAATTATAGTTTCTAGCTCCCCACATGGCAAAATACAAAGAAGTAAATTAATTTTCAGAATATATATGCATATCTCTCTCTCATTTCTCCTAGCGTCAGACTTGAAAAGACAGATACTATCCGCTGCATTAAGTCTTGTCGACCTAATGATGTCAACTGTGTGTTGGATCCAGTCCACACAATTTCCCACACTGTCATTTCTCTGCCCACATTCAGAGAATTTACAAGACCTGAAGGTAAGTGGTTTGTTCCTTGTTCCATTTAATAGACTACAACATATAAAACCTCCACCGGAAATCATTGCCTAAAGCCAGACTAGCTACCAGTGCAGTGAAATGTTTGCACAGTTCCAAATTATAGTGTACTACTCATTTAATTAAACCCTTCAATATCCAGGAGTTTTAATTTTATGGGGCAGAGAAAGTCATTCCGAGGTCTAACTCATATAGCTCCCCAGGAAAGGAAATACTGAGTCTGAATTCCCAGGTACCACATTTACTCACATAATAGCCATGTGCCCTATGACTTGTTTTTTCCCTTTTTGCAGATTTTGCTATAGGAGGTAGGTACTCATTATATTCCTTTCATCTGTTTATGGTCTGTTGTTCACTGTTGACAGGTGACTTGTTCCAAAAATATAGCCTTTATCTACATTCAAACATTAATCACAAAGTACATGCTATTGAATATACTGTCTAGTACTGTAGTTCGCTAATTTTTGACCTATGAAATAAAAAAGTGTTTTTTTCTAAAATATAGAATAAAGGAAGGGAAATTTCAAGGGCTGGGCAGGAAGATTCTAAGCTAGGATTCTCAAAAAGTATCCAAGTGAGTATCTGTCCAGTCATCTGAAGTGAATTTTCCAGACACAGATGCTGCACTCTCATGGCCACTCATGTATTTCTTTAGTTCTTTCAGCCTCTACAGCACCTACAAGTTTTTAAGTCCTGCAGTTTCATAAGAATTGCACTCACTTTGCTTAGTTTGCATACATACATACATACATACAGATCAAGAGCCAGCTTTTGCTGCTTGGCATTTGAATTCACTTTCTGGCAGCTTCACTGTGGATTGTGTACACATTCATAGGTGGGATGACTGCCTTTAGCCCTGTTTCTCTCTAGGATGAACCACTCAGCAACTTGCTGTGTGGCGCAGACAGAGGGAGAAGAAGTGGCAGAGGAAAGGAGGATTATTTTGGAGGGGTTTTTAAAGAACTTAAATCTATTTCTGATGCATGCAGAGTCTCATCCTTGCTATGTCATAAAGTTGTCCTAAAAGAAAACAAAAGTTGATTCTTCCCTTCTGTACTAGGCAAAAGGAGTAGGGCAAGAGAAGTCCCAATCCTTGTTCTTATAGGAACAATTTAACCACCAATAACTTAGCGGTGTAGACCTGCTATAGATTGCATCAGGCCTGTTTCAGGGCTTGGCTGGCCCTACTTCACAGGGAGCGGAGGAATGCCCCATAGCCAACTTCTACTCCCATACACGCCCCTTCAGCTTCACCAGGTGTACTGGCAGCAGAGCTAAGGATTTGGCCCAGGATGCTTCCCAAACTGTTCCCTCACTAGTCCATCCTTACGATTTAATAAAAAGAGATGAGACCTAGCAATCTGAGAGTACTGCTGAAGCCTAGGAGACGTTCCTAAACTGTAATCCAGTGCATGGCCTTGGGTGAATTCTTACAGCCCCATGGTTTAGTTTCATCATCAGTAGAGCAAGGATAATAATGAGAATAATAATACTTATCCCCCTCACAAAGGACTAAGTAATACTCTTTTTTTTTTTTTTTTTTTTAACCTAAACCCCTTTTCCAATATTCAAAAGGGCTCTAATTTGTAATGGGAATACTTTAACTGCCTAAAGGAATCAGAGTTCAGGGGTTTATACATTTGGTCCCCCTTCCCTGCCCACCCTGTGGTTCCTCAGTGTTGTCCTCTTTTGGACTTTGGAAGTCTGCCTGGTTTCCAAGAGTTGTCTTTCTGGACTCTAAAAGTAATAGTGTTTTGGCTTCAGGGATTCTTGGATGGTGCAGAAGAAGAAAATAAATCTGTTCGAACCCTCTCTTCCCCCAGAGCTTCTTTCTTTCCGTTTTAAAGGACAAACTGAGAGTGGTGGGAGAGGGGGTTGCCCTCCACCAGCTTTGAGGACAAGTCATTTTGGATCAAATTCTGCCAGGTTGTTCAGTGATGCTTTCAAATACTTCTCAGTACACTCTGTGACAC